>NC_088606.1:33398965-33451465 GCF_036013475.1 Columba livia | reverse complement strand
AAGGACAGAGTATTACAAGCATCATTGCTGCAGTCTGTTAAAGTGTTTGCAACAGACAAAAGATGCAAGAAGAATTGGCAAGTAGAATTAATAGAAGAGAAAGGATAAGAAATAGCAAAATTATTGAATTAGTTTTTTCATAATTATTTTAAAAACTGGAGCACACGCTGTAGTATTCTGAGAGTTAACCACTTGTACACATCTTTCTCAGTGTTTTGACTGAAGTCCAAACATGATTAAAAGTCTCTCCTAAATGAGAATTTTTTTCTGAAATCAGGCTGAAGACAGAAATGGAGAGCTCCTTCAACAGGAATCACAATTCCAGACATAGGTTCAGGTTCAGCCATGTGTATGTGTGATGTTATATTTGAAAATAGTGCATGCATGTATCGCAGAGGGAGTACTTGATGTGCTTGAAGTTGGCAGCATGCTTGAGCACCCTGTTAGAGTGTGGTGAGAGAGAGAAGGTAAAAGCTGTAAAGGAGAAAGAAAAGACTTGTGAAAGGTTTAGGCATTTTTCCAGATTGCTGGTACACTGTAGTGTGCTTGATATTAGTGCTGTAACTTGTTATGTGGACCCTTCAGAGCAGAATTCTGCTCACATATCTGACATGACTTTGAAATTCAGACTTTGCTATTTCCAGGTCCCGGTAGCATTAAAAAAAAAAAAAAAAAAAAAAAGGCAAACAAAACAAAACCAACAACAACTGGTTTTAATGAGAAGGGATAGAATTTTATGTATTTTTCTGAGGAAAGGGGGGTAGATGGATAGTTTGACTGCAGGTAAGAATCCCTAGAGCACAGATTTTTAGGGAAGTAAAATCTAAGCTTTAGGAAAAAAGCTTAATTTAAAAAGGAAATCTCATTACTAACTGATTCACTGTTTTTAAGAAATACAGTGAGAATATGTTTGGGTTTAGTAAATGAACATCTTGAAAGGAATAACTATTTTGGAGACAAAAAATATTAACTTATGGAGGTCTTGTTGTAAGGACTAAATGCAATACTTTTTAGTATTGCCATGGTTCTATAGGAAATAATGAGAAATTGAGGAAGACATTAGGCGTATGCACTAGAAAGTTTAATTGGAGTCCTAAGTTAACTTTATTTAAAATTGAAGAAACTCAACTATCTTTTTTACCTCTGTCTTTCCTTGTATTTCTGTAAAGTCAACATCTGCCAAACATTTTAGGCACTACAGTGTCAGCTTTTAAAGGATTTTTAATTTTAATTTGTTTGTAGGCTTTATATCATTTTTCACTCAATCTAGATATATGACAAATCCCAAATAAAGGTGCTTATTACTTTCTTGCTCTTTCACTGCCATTTGGACAGTTCAAGTTTGGCTGAATATTAAAACCTTAGGAGGATTATCCAAATGATATCTGTAGATCAGTGGTTTTCAATCGGTAGACTGCCATCTGGGAATCTCTGGATTATTCCTGAGCAGTCCGTAAAAATCGACTAAAATCCCTGCCTACTTCAGTTACTTAAATTCACTACACATCTTCAATGAAAATGTTTTACTGCTTTGAAAATCAGAAAGGTTGCAAACCCTTTTTAGAGATTTACTCATTGCTTGCTTAGGATATTATTGATAGTTTCCAAAAAGCAACTGATAACTATGAAGGTTTTGCTTATGTTAAGCAGCAGATGGTTTCTTCTGGATGGCTCCTGACTGGAAATCACGGAAATGTTTTTTTCAGAATATTTTCACAGAATTTTCCCTAAAATTCCTTGAGATCTTCATTTTTATATGGAAATATTTTACAGTCCATGGAAGCCAAGCCTTGGAAAGGGCTCTGCATCAAGCAAATCCACAGAAGATGGCTGAAAAAACAAGGCTTGTGTCAGTATATTAAAGTGTGCTGAGCAGAAAGTGATGAAAATGTGCTATGGAAAATTAAGAATCCACAAATGGAAAATGTAAAAAAATATTCATTTGTGATGGAGATTTCACAAACACTGTTACTCCTCATGTTTACCATGTAAATGGGGAAAGAATCAACCCCATGTGTTTCATGACGAAGTCCCAACAGTGGTTAGATCAGTCACCAAGACCCAGAATTAAATCTTGAGACAGGGTGGAGGCCTGTTGATTTTTGGGGAAAAGTGCCAGAGCCAAACCCAAACCCCAGACTCCAGCCCTTGGGCACATTCTTAATGAGATGCTATTTTTTCTGTAGACTTTCAGTTGCAGCAACTATTTTTTTTAATTATGTGTCTAGTAATGCTATGTAAACGCTGCAGGGTTTAGCTTATGAAAGGTTCATGAACTGAACCATGCGGTTTGGTTCACAGCAATTGGTAACAAAATTCCACCTAAAGTTATATGTAGGTGTCAGTCTTTGATGAAAGATAAGCTTCTAAGGAGCGTATCATCCCTTCTTAGGTGCAGAGGGGGAATGTGTCCTTCCCACTTTCATCAAACCTAAGGAACCCTTCCCTTGCTGGGGAAGTTAAGAGGACCTGTAGCTTGCATGAGAAATCTCAACTGCTGTTGCAACATCAGACGATACCAGCAGCAGATACCATACAGGTACAACAGATAGCAGAAACCACAGAGGTAACTGATACCATACAGGTGTTGTGAAGAGCGCTATAACAAAGTGATAAGTGATCTCGGAGTCATCGCACTTTTGCTTGTATCTCAACTTTGATATTGTCCCTTTAAGAAAATACTTATGACAAAAATCCAGAAAGGATAGGTTTATTTTCACTGGCAAAGAAAAAAAATGGTAGTTGCCTCTGAGATGAACCTCCTAACTTCAGTGAGTGTCCCTGGCCCAGGGAGTCAGTAGACACCTCTGTGGGGTGAGAGGCTGGAGGGACTCATCAAAAGAAGAAGCTACAAACTCAGGAGGAAAATAAAGCTGAAGTCCTGGATTTAGCCTTGATCTACCTCTGTTGCTCATAGAAAAGTTGTCTACTGACCTAATTGTGGCTTCCAATTATACTAAAATTTTCTGTATATTTTTTAACAACACCAAAGATGAACAAATACTTAAAATCCATAGTTTGAGACCTTGGAAACACATTGCAAATCCAGGAAATCAAGAGTAAACTGGGAATTGAGTAAAATAATTCTGCCTGAAACAGTAGTAAACATATGGAATAATTGGCCAGCGAAGCAAATAATCTAAATGAGTTTAAGAGACAGCTGGACGCTTTTATCTCAGGAGAGAAAGTACTGAAGGATATAATGATAAACCAGGGAGGTGAGGATAAAATATACTGAAAGAAAAGGCTTGATGAACCAAAGAGTCTTTCTCTAGTCAGCAATTTCTTATGTTTATAAATGTAATATGAATAGCTGCAGTGTGAATATGCTATTTCTACATAGTGTCACTGTGTCTAAAGAAGAAACATTTTGTTTCAGAAGATGGATTTTACTGATGCAGCCTCCACTGCCAGTAATAGATCTGCTGGATCCACCCACTAAACACAAGCTCAACTGCCCCCACTCTCTCTTCAAAAAGTGAATTATTTACACTGTAGTTCAGTTCTTCAACTTACAAATTACTTCATGTAGTAGTACCTTACAATCCTTTTCTGGATAGCAAGTCTGTGACTAGTCAAAGTGTGATGTGGAGCCATGGATTTCTACTCAGCCTTCAGGGAGAATTTTCTTTGTAACAGTTTTGTCTTGCAACTATGACATTTTGAACAAGACATGATGGAAACATCATTGATAGAGATACGAGCAAATAAAGCCAAATTCATTCCAAGTAGTGTCTCTAGCTAGTTCTGTCTCTAGTTAGATCTGATGTAGCTCATCGTTTTTCTCCCTGTTGTCACAGTCACACCATCATTTCTTGCAGGGGAAAAAAAAAAAAAAAAAAAAAAAAGCAGTATAAAATGCAAAAAAATTTAAGCAGCATTCAATTTTCAATTCTAACTTTTGTATCCAGGCTCTAGGTTCAATTTCCATGCAAGTGCTACATGTGGTTACCTAACTACCCAACTGCTCCACAAATTAGATATTTGGATGTGTAATTGGCAAGGTTTATGACTAATTAATTGTGGTTTTAACTGATCGCAGATGCAAAATTGCACCTCTAGGAAAGGAGGCCAGGTTGAGGCCCTTTCAAAAATCATGTTCTTCAGGTTGAACCAGAAAGACTGTAAAGTAAGTTGAAAGAATTTCAGAGACTTGATTTTCCACTTACTTGCAGTTTTGCTTTTGCTGGTGAAACATCACTGGCTTTAGCACAGTTTTTCTGATTAGCACTGGTGCAAGTTTAAAAAAAAGGTCCCTCTGTGTCTGGAATTAAGGGTGTGTGAGGAAGCTGGATGTATCAGTGCTGAGTGTGCAGCTGCACCACTTGTGTTTGGAAAGAGAGGCAGCATTGCCAGCTTCCTCTGTTTAGAAGTGTTGGGATCGATTGGTGAAATGCCCATTCTGATGCTAAAATTACAATTCTGATAGTACCATAGCCGTTGTACCTCTGTCCCCCACAGTGTCAGGTGAGCATTTCTGGAAAGTGTAACCCTTGCTCTAAGTAACGCTCTTACCAGAAATTAAGATTTCTTCCAACACTGTGTAAATAATTTAACAACCAGGGTCTTTTAAAAGTAGCAAAGCAGGGAGGGAAGGGGAAAGGAAAGGACTGCCAGCTCAGAGTAGATATTTAATAGAAACTCCTTAAGTTAAACTTTATTAGCTCCTTTGCACCTCATCATTTTAATCTGTGAAGTAAACCTGAAATAAAGATCTCCACTATATTATCACAGGATAAGTATTTCTTTGAAGTGTTGTCATATCTGATTCATATTCCTGATTGCATTTAATGAAGAACAATAAAGTACTGTACCAAGTTTGTGTAATTCAAATAAACTTGCACAAAAATAGACAGGTAGCCATATGCATTGGGAAGGGGGAGGGATGTGGTCACCCCCAGCATATAAACTAGAAGCCCAATTCAGAAAGCACCGACTATTTAATCACCCTATTCAGATATACAATGAAGCTCTCCATCCCTTCTGATAATTGGGATTTTCATTATCCTTCTCCCACCCATCAGGAGATGGTCTACAAATCATGCACTTGGGCACCTCTTTCTGTGCTTCAGCATAGAAGTATTTGTAATAGAGACCTTGTTTGCTCAATTCTCTTCTGCTTGGAAGGTTTATTCTTTATGCAAAATCAAACCTACAGAAATCCTTCTGTAATCAGGAAATGTTATCATGGTAGATTTTCCATTAGAGTCCATGTGTTGGAAACATCTTCTCTCCTCCCCTCCATTAATTATCTTTTTTGCACTTAGATTCATCTAAAAGGTCCCCTTTCTCTTGGGCTAGCACTGCAGGCAATGACTCACCAGAGATTTGTTCCCTAGTGACAGCAACACGTCTCACTGGGCTTGCTTGAGAAGATGTTTGCCAAGCCTTTACTGCTCACCCAAAAGACTTGGGGTAGAAAAGAAACTGTTTGAAGGTTGCTAATATTTTGTTATTTATATTTGAAGGTTCATTGGTGTTAGCTGAGACACTGCCAAGTCACAGGGTAGAGAAAGGAGGCAGAACTCCAGAATACAGCCATGGAGCCTCGTTGCTGCCTCACTGTTCTTGGGGAGATTTTCCTTGGAGATTTCCAAGGAAGAACTAGTTGAGGCAGTTCCTGAAAGACAGGGAATTTGTTTCTGTTTGTGACATGGCCTGACTGTTTGAATTTATTCAAGTATTTAAGTCTCTAACACAATAAAGGTAAATTTTCTTCCTCTTCCACGTTTTTTTTTTTCTGTTTTTTTTTTCTCTTTTTTTTTTTCTCTTTTTTTTTTTTTCTCTCCTGAGACATCCCCTCTGTGTCTTTTTCTTGATAGTACATGATGCTGACCTGCTCCATTCTCTCAGCCCAAACAGATCCCCTGCGAATTCCAGAACAGCCTCCTCACCTATGTCACCTCCTCTGGTCCCAGCCTGAAACACAAAATAGGGAGGGAATTTAGAGAAATAGCACTGGGCCTGCACCGTTCATCGAAGAATCTGCAAAAGGTTAATCTTTTCTGCTTCTCCCAGTGTGATGTATTCTAATAGGTCTCCTTGGCTTATCCTTGAGATTCAAAACATGTAAGAATTAGTCACTGCTCTGAGAGTTAATTCCTCTCTGATTCAGTTCTCCCCTCTGCAGGAGACAGGGTCTAGTAATACTTACCTGACACCTCACACTGGAGTGAAATCCTATTGTTCATGTAAATAGTTCACAGTTCATAAATGAAAATATAATGTAAGTTTTTGAGATTTATTTTAATTATATTTTCTGGAGGTTCACACGGTTTGGAGAGCTTTAGAAATAGAAAAATGTCAGAATGAGAGAGTTTGCATGACAGGAGGGGATTTCCTAGTCACAGTTCCAGTTCTCTTGCAGGACATCTCATAGATTACAAGTGAAGAGAGAAATATATCTTCTTTTCAGAGTGAACAATTCCTGATTTCCTCTGTTGCAAAAAAAAATAAAGCAACTTATCAGCAGAGAAAATGGAGAAAGCACTGCTTTAAAATTTCTTTTTCAGAATATTTTTGCTGTGCTTGCTTCAAGTTCCATTTCCTGCTTCATTGTTTTATTGTGATTGTAGTAGAAAACATATTCCCTTCTTTGTATGTGACTCATGTTCATTGTTGCTGACTATTCATTCAGTTCAGACTTGCTGCTGTGTCCCAGCCCTTGTCCGAGACCTGTTTTGTTCTAGTATTTGGTTGGGAATGCAAGCAAGTTTTGTTCCTCTTTTTATACCTTGCAGGGTAAACAGGGGAGAGATATAATATTTTCCATGTGTTTCCAGACATATCTTATCTTTTAAATTAGTCACTCTAAGTTGATGTTTCAGTCTGTTTAAAGTTGACCTCTCAAGTTGTGAACTTCCTTGTAAAACACTGATAAGTGAAAAAAAATTAACAGCAATTAGCAAGGGAGTTGTCATGCTGTGTGTTAACATTAGCCTCTTACCTCAAGAAAGCAGAATGTATACATGGCGAAAGTTCCTAGGTAAAGAAACAAATATATTGGCAAGCAACATTGTGGCTTCAGCACAATACTCATGAGGGGAAGTGCCTTGTAGTTCAGAAGAAGCATCATTCAAAGGTTCTTGTCGAAAGACGCAGCTTCTCAAGTCTGTGAAGGGATTTGTGTTGCTGAAGATCAACATCAGCCACCATGGCATTTTCCAGCTTTTCACCATTCTGAAATTCCAAGAAGACCCTGGCCTATTGAAAGCAGCCCTGTGAATAAGAACTTGAGGGTAGTGGTGGATGAAAACCTAAACATAAGCCAGCAACGTGCACTTGTAGGCAAGAAAGCCAGCCGTATCCTGGGCTGCATGAAAAGAAGCATGGCCACCAGGTCGAGGAAGGTGATTCTGCCCTTCTACTTGGCTCTTGTGAGACCCCACCAGGAGTACTATGTTGAGCTCTGGGGCCCCCCAGCATAAGAAAGACATGGACTTGTTGGAGTGAGTCCATAAGAGGGCCACAAAGATGATCAGAAGGCTGGAGCACCTCCTTTACAAGGACAGGCTGAGAGAATTGGGGTTGTTCAGCCTCGAGAAGGCTCCAAGGACACCTTAAAGCAGCCTTCCAGTACTTAAAGGAGGCTTACAGGAAAGATGAGGAGGAACTCCTAATCAGGGGGTGTAGTGATAGAACAAAGGGTGACAGCTTAAAACGGAAAAAGGGTAGATTTAGATTAGATATTAGGAATAAATTCTTTACTGAGAGGGTGGTGAGACACTGGAACAGGCTGCCCAGGGAAGCTGTGGATGCCCTATCCCTGTAAGTGTTCAAAGCCAGGCTGGATGGGGCTTTGAGCAACCTGGTCTAGTGGAAGGTGTCCCTGCCCAAGGCAGGGGGGTGTGGGACTAGATGATCTTTAAGGCCCCTTCCAACCCAGACCATTCCGTGATTCTATAATTCTATGATTCAATAGGTGGGATTTGTGCTCTGAAGGCTGAAGGACCAAACCCTGCCACACTTCCACCTTCCCTTCTTAATATGCACTAACAATTTGACCGTGCAAGGTCAATTATTTCCCAAAACTGTTCCAGTTTTGCCTAGGAGTTTGTAAATAATGGAAACACATGGTTAGGGTTAGAGTTAAGAAATGTCTTCTTAATAAGCAGTTTATTCAGTCAGGGTTGTTGTTTAGGTTTGTTTGTTTGTTTTAATTTTCATGAATTTGCTGATTACTCAGTGAGTGCTTCATGTAAATGAATCTGAACCTGGGACTGCGTGCAAAATTAGTTCCCTGAATACATCGTTATTCACTTTTTCCATTGGCCACCTAAGCCACGCACCATGATCTCTGATCGTTGTCTCCGTGAAAACAGCTGTACCACAGTTATAGTAACAAAAGGAAGAATGTTATCAAGTTTTCATTCTCTCATGGACAGCACAGGAACAACTTACTAAATTAGGAATAGGCAACTTGGCAGAACCAGGGAGAATTTTACTTTTGTTTGTTTGTTTGTCTCCAATTCTCTTGACTGAATTTCTTTCACTGAAATATCACTGTTAGAAAGCATAGTAGAAAAATGTGATATGGGCTAAGATGAGATTTTCAAAAGTCAATCTTATCTGGAGAACAGTAACTCCATATACACACGGGTCTATATTAAATCAGATATCAGTGGAATACCTAGACCTAGTACATGGGCCTATGGAAGAACAAGAGAGAGAACAGTGTCTTGTACTCAAGGAGCAAGTGAGAAAGCTGAAAGAGAGACATCCTTGTGTCAATGTTACCATTATCCCAGAACCGTGTCAGGACAAAGTAGTTCTTATTGTAGCTGAGCTCTCTTTGCAGCATGAACACCAAGCATCACAGTCATATTGCTGCCAGTCCCTTGTGGAGCTCAGGCCTCTAACTGCAAAGCCTACGTGACTGTGGATCCGATAGTGCCTTTTATCTTTTACCTCATTTAACAGTTTTCTATTATTTGTGACAGATCCTCAGTGTTGTTTTCACAAACACTGAGTAACTGTGTTATGGGGGTAGGTGTTCATTCCTCACTTGGAAGGCTGCAATTAGACTCCTTAAGCCTCCACACTGGCTGTGGAGGGAAAGGACAATACAAGAAATTTGAGCTTATTCCTTATTTCTAAAGCAGTGCGATATTTGTACTTGTCTTCGTACATTACCAGCATGTTAACATGTTAACAAGCAAGCCAGAGGTGGAATAAGGCATGGAGCTACAAGAATATGGGCTTATGCAAGCCCTGATCCAGCAACAGGGAAGTCCTCTCATGAGCACTTCTAGCATAGCTGCTGCCTCTTCTGCGGCTGCTGGAGCACAATGCTTGGTGCAAAGGTACAGGTCTGGTAGCCCGAATGGTCACAGTAAAGCAGGAAGCCATTAGTAATGATTCTGCCCCCTTGCTCCATCCCCAAAACCACTGTTTTATTGCTAAGTGGATGGGCTTGGAATTAATTTATCCACAAACAGTCAAGCAAGCAAAATTAATTGGTGCAAACAGTCATGAGAAAAATGAATGAGCCAGGGTTCAAAATAATAAACTGTTCAGACTCACCTTCCTCCAAGAAACACAAAACACTCCTTCATCCTCAGGAGGACAAACCAAAATATTATTCTTATTACAGAAGGAGTAGTTAAAGGTGTATGGGTTTGATTAAAACTTTGTGTTTTATAAAATTGTGTTATTATATTATTTTATAATATGTAAGAGCATGTGATTTAATTTAAAGTCCTTTAAAATGTGAGTGGCACAATTTTTAAAGAGGCTGAAAAATTTGATCCAAAATACTAGCTTTTGGCACAAAGAAAACGATTTTCCATTAACTAAAATAACAGTTTTGTATTGTTTTCTATACAGATGATGGTTAGGTATTTAGATCCCATTCCTGCAAGCTATTTGTGCATTGCTTTACAGATTAGCAGCAGCTAGCAGGATGAACTCCAAGCTGTTTTGGATCCGACCTCTCTTCAGGTGCAGAAAGGAAATCTGTAAAAAAAGAAAAATCAGTTGAAAATTGCTGATTAAAAATCATCAATAACTCTGCTCACTGACCTTACTTCTGCTAACATGGCTGGGGGAGACTGGCTTCATCCTAAAAATAATCAAGGTCTAATGTGATGCAGACCCTGTTGTGTCTTTTACATTTTGGCATGAAGAAGAAATAACAGAATCTCTCCACAGAGATATTCAAATAGTGTCAATAAACCAGGAACAAGCGATGTGTAAAATAATTAACACTAAAGTGAACATAATAAGTTACTTATGAAAATCCATAGATGGATTATGTGACCCTGTGATTACAAAGACTATGGGACACATGACTTGGTATACGTCATTTGGTCCAAACACCTCATTGCAGTCTGTCAGATTACTGGCTCTTGACATTAAATAAAATTCAGGTATGATTTATGGGGTGACCTTTTGACAGGAGCTGGAATCAGAAATGGTTTAGGCTTTGCCAGTGTTCAGCACTGTTTTCATTACCTACTGATATAATGCAAGTATTACATTTAGTCAACCGAATTATGTGTAGTTCTCAGAGATTCTCCCTCACTCCCTGTAGTCATTGTTCCACTCATAATAAAATTATCCTATCAATTTGCCACAAGAGGAATACTGGAGTTCACTAAATTACAGCCATGTGTGTTTGTGCACTAGACAAAGTGATACCAATTAAAAAAAAAAATCAACAAACCCAACTAGATTCTATTTTTAAATTGTTCATGTAGAACAGCGAGATTGGCTCACAGAGGAGGCCACCCCTGAATTCCAAGCACTGGAAATTTCATTTTCCTTAATTAGTAAACCAGCATCTATCTAGAAAAAGAAAATAATAAAACAACGAGTGAGATGCTAAATAATATGTCAAAAAATGACACCTGGCCTCCCCTATGACTGATTAATTTGAGAGATTTCCATCTGAGATGGAAGCATCATTTTGCACTTTTTCCCCCGCACTCCCCATATAATTTTATTTTTTTTAGACAGCCTGAAAGTGGTGTTTTTTATACACAGACAGCGAAACATCCCAGTTCTGACAGCTGAGGCAAAGCCATCTCGGTGGTTTAGCAGTACTGCCACAAAGAAGACCTGAATTTGGGAGTGGCCTGGGGGCACCCTCTTTATGAGCCTTTGATGCTCTGGTGTGACACAGAGGTGATACGCTTTGACTCCAGGCAGCAGCGGCTGCTGACGGCTCCTGACTCTGTAAGCATGTCCTGATGGCTGAATTATGACGCAGCATTCTCATGGCATGGTAGAACATTGCTGAGCCCTGTCCTGACTGGGGAATGAAAGAAGTTAATAGCTGGTTCATGTACTGTGTGCTGGTACACAAAATGCTCCCCAAGTTAATCTAGCTCTGTACCAGACAAACTACTGGGTGTTTCAAAAAGATGGACCCGATTTGAAATCACTTCGCTTTTTGTAACACCCTGTATTTACAGAGTTTCTGTAGCAACAGCTAAGCTTCGCACTATGTGTCATGCAGAATGACTTCCTGGGGCCATCTCCAGACTCTTTCTGCTTATAACCTGTGATTATTCCTTTGAGTTCCAGTGAATTATTACTTAGCTGTTGTGACTTATGCCAATAAGAATTCACCTGAGGACCAGAAATTGATAGCATATATTTCAGCCTAGCAACACAGTATCCATGCCATCTCCTGCAACTTCTGTAGCATCGAAGTACCTCAAGTGAATTGACTTTTGAGCAAGTCTTCTGATTCTTTTTTCTCTGGATATTCCTTTTTTAACTTCTATTGGCTGGTTTTATGCTGGAACTCTGCAGTGTTTATGTATCTCTTCTCATCAGGTGAAGGTAGCTCCAATGTGAAGGTAACTATGGACCTTCATAAGTCTCCCTTACCCTGGTAGTGACAGTGTGCTCTGGATGATATTTTTTAGTTATGTCTAGTCATTTCAGTACTGTCATAATTCTTTTCAGATACTGTATATGAGCTCTGAGTGATTGTTTCTTTGCTATTGCTTTGCCTGTCAGTTTTATTGCTGGGCTCGCACCTACATATTAAGGCTGTAGGTCCATGCCTTCTTTGCTATGCAATGTTTCCTGCTTAGCTGATGTTTCTTTTAACTAATCTGTTGGCCATCTATTGTCCTTCTTCTGGATTGCAGCAGGCTAATCCCCAAGGAAATAATCTTGATTCATCTCTCTATGCTGGGCTCACATTTAGCTCCAGGGACAGTTTACTGCAGTAGTCCAATACTGCAAAATGGGGATTAGTTCTTACCTTTCCTGCCTTTGCCATTTGTCTTCTGTCTGTCTCTGAAAACTGTTGACATGGAGGAAATCATGCCTGTCTATTTTTTATTGCTTATGAGAAGAAGCTCCCTGTTTGACACTGTATTATTAAAACTCTGCTGCTCTGCATTAAGCTCCACGTAGTATCCCATGTAATACCTTGCAAAATGTGACCTATGCTTTTGGTTTATTTTCTTGGTTCTAGTCCACATTTATTCAATCTAACATTAAGCATCTAAATGGGCACTTAAATTAGGAGCACAGTTACCCTTTTCTAATCAAGACAGATAGAGAAGGGCACTTTCAGAGGGCAGTTTAGATCACAGGTTAGCTCGCTCTGTCGAAGTACCTACTTTATTTGCAGGTGAGAGTGACTCTCCAATGTTTTATGTTGTGCAACATGAACTTGGGCCCAAGTCTTCTTACCCATAATCAAAATCATGATTCCTTGTCTCTGTTTAGTTTTTATCCTCAAAAATTCAGTCCAATCTGAGTTTTGGGTTAGGAGTCCATGAGACTGTAGCATCCTTTGTCAATAACTATTAAGCACCCCACATTGCTCCATGCACATTCTTCACTTGTCTTTTGTGCTTGGTGCCTAGTTAGGCAGTACGTTCCTCAGCTTATCTCTTGGATTTATCCCCCAGTAAGTGGTCTATGCAAACTTATTTTACTATGTAATGAGGTCGGACTAGCATTGTGCTGCCAGTCACTTACTGAGGTTTAGCTGATAAGTCATCTCTTACTGAGGAACAGTAAATCATTTTCTTATGATTGCCTACCCATATTCCGAATGGAAATATGATCAGGACTCATTTTTAGCACAGCCAGGTGAAATCTTGGTCCTGGTGGAATCTGAAGAATCAAAATAATTTAAAAAATTAGAAATCCTCCTACCTTTTACTTCATCCACCACTGCATCTGAATTCCAGACACTGGAGGTGACAATGCCAGCAAAGTAGGCTCAGTCTTAAGTGCAATATTGTCCATCTTAGGAGATTCATGTAACAGGTTATGGACACACAACTTACCAGGAAGTATAATGCGCACTGTATCTTGACATCCACTCTGTGGTAATTGCTTACATGCGTGTTCTCTTTTCATGATAAATGAAGCATTTCTGGGACAATTTACCCTCTTGAAGATGGGATAAAACTGATTTTCTCTTCTGGAGAGCATGCACAGCTCACTACTAAGGAAGAGCTGATATCTTGTATATTTACACTTTAAGTCATTCCACCCGAGATTGTCCTGTGCCCTACCTTCTGGTCCACTACAGAGATAATTGACTTCTGCTTTAAGAAGGGCATAGCAACTTCAGCTTTTGAGACTGGCTGTCACAGCAAGTCACAACTGTGAGGGTTTTGAGTGAATGTGATGTTACACAAGTTGTATATGTACTCTTACAGGTAGTGTTTCCAGTTTGCTCCATGAAAGCCATGTCAACTGTAGTTGGAAGTGTGAAAAATTTTACAAGGGTATTACTCAAGTACTTGTTGAATTAAGGGTAATTTCATGTTAGGTCATGGTCACAGTGCTACATAGCTAGGTCTGAGGCAATATTTCTGTTTTAAGTGCATATTGCTTTGAGCTTTTTGGTTGATTGCCTGTTCCTAATCTGTTAGGCCATAATATTGAACTTGCAATACTAAAATGGAGAATTCAGATTTTATTTTCTTATTAGGCTAGATTTGGGATGGATATGGTCCTTGTCCAAATGTTTTACCTGTACCATTTTCAGTGAAATATTTTTCTACACACCTTAAACTAGATCAGAGCCTACAGTAATACTATTTTTGGTGAGCTGGATGAAAAGGCAGTCAGCCCTTTGTCAATTGCTCAAACACAGCAGTGAGGAGACAAACGTTTTTCTCTTTAGAATTCATAACTTTTTGTTTTTTAATTCTTGGCTCCTATGAAATTTCTCTTTACTAAAACTAAAAAATCTGCGTGCTATGTGTAAAAACCGGTGTTGATTACAATGCTTGGACTAGAGCAAAGGTAGAGAGTTAAATCCATAATCTTCACAACTGGACATGGAGTCAGGTGCAACCTTCAAATTGCTTCACATCATCTCCTCCTGGCACCGGGAACAGGGGCAGATTCACCAGGAGTAGTACAGGCTGTTAGCACCATGTGTGGTTGCCCATGGCACTATGCAGGGAAGTTCAGTGAAGATACAACTCCCACATCACCACGGTGCTACGTGCGTCCCAGAGCATCTCCTGCCAGGCCTTGCTCAGGTCGGAGGAAGCCCATCTGAGTACAGAACTGCATGAATTGGCTCCATTTTTATTTTCATTAACCACACGAAGGTCAGTCAGCTGGGAATGAGGAGCAAATGCCAGCAGAGCTTCTTCATTGTGTGACACTTCTCACATCCACAAATCACATTCCTTGTCAATGACAGAGAGTAAGATTCAGAGGAAAGGATAGTCTGGCTGCACAAATCCTTAAGAACAAAGGCTGTTAATGGATTCCATATGAGAGCGAAAGATTCTGTGCCCTGTAGAATTAATATTTGTAGAAAAATACAGTTCCTGCTCTTGGTAACACACAAACATTTGTACAGTTTTGTTCTGACTTCTACAAGTTGTTTATTATTAAGAGATCAAACTTGAAGCAAGTAAGGCAATGACAAATAACTAAGGTGTATCCTAGTATAAATAGGATTTATCCTATTGAAATTCCATAATTTCAAATGTTAAGATCAAGCAATCTGTAATAGCAGCCACCAAAAGTGGCAGTATAACCAAGTGAATAGCATGCTGGGACCCAGCAGACGTAGGACATTTTCTTCATTGTGTCTCTCAGCTGCTTAGGCAGGTCACTTCACTTCTTTCTGCATCAGCTATTACATCTAAAAATGGCAGTAATACTACCTTTATACTTCGTGATGCTAGATTGTGGTACACTAACCTCTTTTCTTTACATGGAGGAGCTGAGAGATATCAGAAATGCAAATATATTTTCTGCAATGGGCTGTTACTCTCAATGCTCAGAGAACATTGTTAGCAAAGCTGCTATTTTGGGTTGCAAATATGTGGTTTCAAGCTTATTACTACAATGAATTATCCTCTAATAGATATGGTGTTTCATTTAAAGCTAGCTTACTGAAGAACATATACTGCATTCACCATGTCAAACTTCATAATTTTTATTAATTTTTAATATAATTCTCTTAGTCATTATTTGTTCTTATTACAGCAATAGTGGATGACATATTCATACAAAGCAGCACTTATTTTCAGTGACCAATAACTCTTCAAAATAATTAGACTCTGAGCTGAAATTTTCATGCTTATTTTCATCCCAAGAATGAATATTTTGGATGTTTAATTTTGAAAATCTGAAATCAAGCTGGGTTATTTTTCAGGGTAAGAAATTCAAGATGTGGCAGGTATTACTTGGTTTGGTTTTCGGCAATTTTGAAATACACTGCTCAATCTGGTTTCTTTTAATCAATTTGTTAATGATTGTATTTCACCTTGTACAAGAAAAAGAAGGGAAAAAGCAAGAAATGTATTTTACATTATATAGTGACTTAGGAGCTCAGGTTCTATGGAAAATTAACTGAGCAAATTTGCATAAGTCACTCAGGCTCAAAGTTTCCCTTATATACATAGCTAAGTCTCCTTGAAAAAATTGCATTTTAGTTGAAATTAGTTATTTGCAATGGCGTAACGTGCTTTTAAAGTTTTGGTTTTCTTTAAAATTTTCCTCAGAACTAAGTGGCTAGCTTAACACCAAAAAGCAGCCAGTTACAAATGCGGTCCCGTTGTAAAGCCCTTGCAAATGCTCGTGGAAGGTGATAGGAGCAGCCTCGGTCACCAGTGATTGCCACCAAGACTCTCTCAGTCAGGGAGAAGAGCAAAAATAGTGCATCGATATTTTAAAAATTCCTGGAGAAAGGCTGGACTGCCTGCATGAAATGGGCACTTGTGCTGCTCCCTTTGACTTCACTAACCTAGTTTGTTTGTGTAGTGACTGACCAAAGCAAGAAGAACTACAACTTCATTTGGCTGTACTGATGTCCCCTATCACATGTGGGGAGATTCTTCCCTGCCAAACGTGTAAAGCTAACCTTTATCCTCTTTTAAATCCCTCCTTAAAGCTTGCCTCTACCTGTGCCTACAAATCACTCCCATCTGTCTTTGGTTAGGCAAGTGATTCTTGCTTTTCTGCTAAATTGTTTGTTTTATTGTTACTTAATCCTCCCAAACCACCACCACCCTCTCACATCTCCCTGTGAGCTCTGTCTGATATGCAGATTGGGAAAGTTTTGGAGTGGGGGCTGTGTTATTTTAGCAGTATGTTTAGCCTAGCACAAGGGGACTGATCCTTAACTGACACCCTATACATCATCATAACACAAAACAATAGCTGAGGATTTTATAGGCTAGCAGGTATTTACAGGGCAAATGATAAATAATGAAGGGGGTTTGTGTTTTGTGCAAGCAAAGAAATAGGGTTAGATCTTCTGCAGGAACTTAAGCCTTTTCACTGTGTAAATAATTTCTAGCCTTTCTGTTACATTAACACCCAGTCACCTCCTGTGAAGACTCAACTCCATTGCTTTCAGGGATCCACAGTTCTTACCTGTAACAATTGCTGAGCTCAACTCAAGTTATATTTAAATTTTCTGCTAATCAGTATGGATTTGAATGCTCTCTAAGAAGCACTCTGTTCATTTTAAGTGCTGCAGTTGGAGCTCTGTCATTAGAAAAGAAACATTTGGGGGTCTGGGAAACAAAACAGGAATGCAAGCAAGGTAATTATCCCAATAGCCGACTCCGGGAGCGCAGGAGTGGTGCTCTGTGGTGCAAACGCGGCTCCTCACAGCCCCAGTCTGAAATAAGACATTTTCACTAGATAACTCAAAATAAGTTTGAATATTATTTTTAATCATGAAAATGTTTCAAACACTCTTCCGTCTATTCATTACAGCAGGAGTGGTTATTTCATTTTTAATAGGTGCACTTACAAACAATCCAAGTGTAATAACCAGCAGCATAAAATTATCAGTGATTTAGCCGATGCTGAACTTCTCGCTTGTCAAACAGCGCAGATTGTTTTTCTTTTTCTTAGCTCTTAGGTAAATTTCACCGCTTGGTAGCACCTCACGCCAAACAAAGAGCAGGGAAGGGATGAAAAAGCATGAAGCATAAGCATTGCAAGGCCAACACAATTTCTTGTTTGTGAATGAAAACCAGGGTTGTTAGCTAAGTGGGAAATACTGGCTGAGAGCTGTCTCGAATCCCTGCAAGTAAAAACATCACGGATCAGAAAGCTGGTTCCAAAGGCAAGTGAAAGGCTTTTGATGAATTACTTTGTGCGTGTTTTAATTACCCTATCATCCTGAGATTTTTGTGTATTGATCTGAACAGTAGTAATAAAGCGCTTTCCTCCCCTCACTCCCTTCTAAGCATTAGTGCTTTGTCTATTAGGTATGCTTCTAAGGAGAGAAATTACTCATCTTCCCGACTAGCATGGAGAAAGGGGGAAAAAAATACAAATGGGCGGGCATGATAAGTTCTGCTATTCAATATGTTTAAATCTAAATTGTTCATATAATTATTCCAGCATGTATTTTCTTCTAGGCTGCAGCCAGGCAGAAAAATTTAAAGCATGAGAAATTGGACAATGCTAATGTGAAGTAAAACGTTACGTTGCTTTCAATGTCATTTACCAATAGTTATGCATCATACTAAAATTAAAGGAAAATATTAGCCTGAGAGTTAATGTATTAGTAGGATTTACAATAACTAATATTTGAATAACCCTGAAAAAAGACCTGAAATGAACATTGCTAACATTCAATCAAAAATGGCTGTGGGCAAAGGTGACTGGTTAAGGATATCTCAGAACAATTTTGGGAAGGTATTTTTTGTGAGTTCTTCATGGTTCCTCTGTAATTTAAAAGCTAACTATTCACTTTAAATATTAACCAGTATAAATCATGATAATAAAAGATATGGGTAGCGACATTTATTAGGTAATGGTGAAAGAAGAAGAAAAAAATAAGTGTCGTTTCAAAACAGCACTGAAAGGAAAGCGTTTTGAACCTCATGTTCACATGTAGATAAACTTGGACCCTCATTTGAGCCTCAGTTGCTTGAGGAACAAACTTACACTGAGAATTTGGCTCAGCTCAAAACTGAACATTCATCAAATCACAAAGCAAGACACTAACAAACTGGAAAATGAAGTCTCTCTGTCCAACTTTTCACTCATCCACAGGGACAAGCTGTCTAACGTCTCCCCATTTCCCTCCCCTTGCAAGTACGGCTGCCAAACTACTGCTGAGACCTGTGAGGGGCGCGGGCAAGCAGGGACCGGTGGGGCCCCCACAAAGCTCCTGCGTGAAGGATGGGGCACATGTATGAGCTATGGGATTCCAAATCCCATCTTTACCCAATAATAATTAATAATTAATTAATACTTAACACCCATCTAGTGCTTTACAAGCATTAACTAATTAAGCTAATTCACCCAAGGTCAGTCCTTTGTACTGTCACAATACCCGAGATCTTTTTGATCATACACCCTAAAGAGTAAAAACAGTATATCAGTAGCGTTAGTTTTATCCTAACATTATTTGGCGGTTTTGATCATTAGGGATGGAATTAATCAAATATCTACTGTGTCCCATTTTTGCATTTTATCTTCCATTCTGCATTTACTATTTTTATCTTTATTAATAGCTACTGCTCAGTGGCCTTAAAGAATTTTGCCATTCAACAGAAACTTTTCTTTCCAGAGACTTATGCTAATTAGTACCTTGTTTGTGGCTTCGGTGTGATTTATGAGCTACTCTGAGCCCTGAATAACAAAATATCAGGCTATCTCCATAACCGTCTATTAATTTGTTTATCTTTCTATCTGTCTACCTATCTGTTGAAATTTAAAACAGTGCAATAACTTTGAGAACAGTGACACTAATGCAGCATTAGATTAAAAGAATGTTACTTTATACAGGCGTAAATGTAATTTAGAGGCACTTAGAGGAAGCTATATACTTAACATGATTCTTGGCCAGTGAAGACAGGTTGATCCCACTCATTTTGGGATTGCTAATTTGCAGTTAATTAGGAAGATTGATTCTGTCCTCTGATGCATAGGCCCAACCCTAAATGCATTTTTCTGGTTTCCGTGGCACCATGCTAGTTATCATTGTCATAGCGCAAGCGTCACTGAATGACACGGTCCTTCATAAAACGTGATACTTGGGGAGTTTGGGAGAGTAAATCTAGTAACCACTAACAAATATTTTTTCTGCTTTACTCTGTAGACTAAAATCTAGTGCCATCTGCATTTAAAACAACTTTCAAATTACATTCCTTTGAGAGGGTTTATTGCAATTAGCAAATAAAACCAGGGAGTTGATTTAATCCTCAACTAAAATAACACAATTTCAGAGTTTGCAGGAAATAAAATATTGACATTTTGCTTGAAGGAACTTGTATCCTTAAATAAATGCAGTGGGCACGGCATACTTAAGCTTGTACCTTTTATAGAAGCTAACATTTATTTTCGATGTGTTATCTCTTGAGGAGATTCTTCCCCTCTACTCTCAAAATACAAGCTGGTATGAACGGATTTGGGGGAGGAGTGAAAATGATGGAATAATCTGCAGCTAGTGTGGGCTAGCAGTAACTTGCTGCTCCCTTAGAGCAGGGGGGAGCCAGGGGAAGAGCTGTGCTTCAGAAGAGGCTCTCAGGGCACAGTGTCCTGTGGGGCTGTTCCTAGCCTGGTGCAGGTTACACCAGGCACACGTAAAGACAGAAACTGCTCTCCTCATCCTGTGCAATTTATTGAATGAATGGGGCTTCAAAAAGAGTGTTTTGAATGTGTCTACATTCTTGTGCTTGAAAACAATTAACGAAAAGTACATCTAGTAAGTTGAGCTTTTTTTTACACCTCACCTGACTTCAGACTGGTCCTTTTTCCAAGGTTTGAGTTTCAGTACAGCTGAAGACCTTTGCTAAGCCAAACCAGGACAAGTCTTGCTGTGCCTTTGTCACACCAGGCTGTGTCTGGCTGCAGTGGACTTCCCAGTCAGTCCTCTTTCTCTGCATCAGTCCTGTCCCTTGCCATTGCGTGTAGCTGTTACACATGTACATCATCCCATCTCTATCCTACCAAAGTTACAGTTACACTGGGGTGTTCTTCTATGATCAGACAATTTTTCTGGCCAGGCTGTTTTAATAAAAGCACACTTCCTAGCAGTTTTGCACCAGAAAATCTCCCCCAGGTTATCTGCCACTACACTACCATCTACACTAATGACTCACAAATAAATAAACTCCGTCATTTATCACATTACAGACAACTAGGAAACTTTTCAAAACAAGCCTATGGAAAATTCCTAGGTGCAGTTCTAAAACAGCAAAATGATGTGTGTTCAGTCAGTCCGGAAAAGCACAGATATACTAAACCTGAGAACCTATAGAGGGCCAGAGGCATTTTCTTATCCATTTGGGGAAAGAACAAGATAAGGAGGATTGAGATACTCGCTATAGAATAGTTCCCAGACTCAGTAATTTTCCTTTCAAAATTTCGGTGTCACTGTGTTCACCATCTTTCTCTTATCCTTTAACCATTCAAATTTGCAGTCCTCAGTGCTCACAATCCCGTTAGCCACTGGTTGCAAATAAAATTGAAAATATCAATTATCAAAATATCCATCAGATGTAAGCACGCAGGGTAGCAAGAGCAGGAAACGGACACACCTCTCAGTCAGTCCCATCAGCTCTTTTAATATACACATGTGGCTTGTTGTCAGTACTTGTGTTTGCAGCCCAAAAGGATCAGGATCAAAGCAAGTGCTTTCCCAGTTCAAAGCCAAATTTGTGTCTTTGCTCGCTCATTTGAATTTTTCATCCAGACTTTCATGGTTTCCTTGTGTGCTTGTAATTACCACATCTTTAAAACCTGACAATCCCTTCATATGGGCCAAACTCTTTTCTCAGATTGTGCTTGTGCTCTACACAGGGGTCCAAGAAAAGATATACATATGTTCTCTGCAGCACAAACTTTGAGCCTAAATTTGATCCATAAAAATTCAAATAGAAAAATCGGCAAGTGTATACTTCACAGACAGGAAAAGAAAGTAATTCAGAAGCTTCCGAATAGTATCCTTGGGGCCTGATAATACTTCTAGGATCTCCAGTAGAAGTTAGGATAAGTAGATAGTTGAATATTTTCCCTTTGAACAGTAGATCAGCCCAAATCTGCCTAGCAGAAGAATTAAGCAGAAGCTTAATTAATTTTGTATTAATATTTCCAGTGGAAGCATTGCAGGTTTTCTCCTGTTTTGAATACCAAAGCTCTGATCTCCACATATGTGCTCCTAACTCCTGCTTAGGGCTTACCTCCCACTGATTTCCATGGCCAAATGACGAGAACCTTTGCAACTTTCCAGCAACACAAAAGGAGCGTGAACAGGCAGCTCCAGTTTCCTCTGGAGTGGGGAAATCCCTCGGAAGTGCAGAGTCAGTGAATCCAAGACTCACACCACCGCATCCACACCCCCATATTCTGGCTACACATAGTTTGTCAGTGACTTGTTGGTAGCAAAGATGAGATAGCAGAGTTCAGAACAGGCTGTAGGAAATTTTAAACCTGGTATGGATAAAAAAAATACCTGACCTAAAGATCATGGGGCCATAATCAGCTTTTGCTTGCTTTCTTACACTCTTGTTAGTGGACACAGAAACAGACCATAGGGAAGCAGAAATTTGGAAAATACTTACAGAAGGCATCAAAAAGATCTACTGCTGATTTGAACCTTCTGTGATATGTTTTTTTTAACCTCATTGTTAACTCCTCCTCAACCATGCAATCCACAGAATAACTGACAGCCTCTCTCAACTTTTCCATTCCCACACTTCTGGAGGATCTGACCACCTCTAGCAGCCAGTTAAATTCTCTTAAACATCAGTTTATCCTTTTCCTCTGACTCACAGTTTCTTCTTTCCTCCATTTTATTTCCCTTTTCCTCCCAGGCCTCCCAAACTAATTCATGACCACCTCTGAGCAGAGTCAGCAGCCCAACTCAGCGTAGTGACTCCCATTATCCCTCACTTCCCTCTGTGTGTTTTTAAATCCTTTCCTGACCTCCAGCAGGCCTTCCTACCTCAGATAATCCCACCGAGGGGTGCTAGGTAGTCTGGGAGTCTCTCCTGGGCTTGCATCAGCCTGCTACATTCAAATCTCATGCTCTGAGGCTTCCTCAGGTCAGACACACTCTGCAATGAATCTGACCTGGGGAAGCCCTGAAGCACAAGATATTTGAAAGGAGGATCAGTCTGAGGTTTGAAGCAGAGGGGGGGGGCTGGGGGGGGCGTGTGAGATTCATGTTCAGACCAGGTCTTATTGTTTCTGAACCAGTTTTTCCACTGCTAGCTAACTATCACAGGTGCCCAAACCACATTTCCTAAGCTATTCAGCAGGTCAAATTACTTGTCATAGAGGAGGAAATAAGAAATAGGGTTTTTTCCCCATTGTTTTCCCTAAAAAAGTAATTTATAAGGTGTGTGTAGATGTACACATGTAAGTGCAGTGAAGCATTTAGAGATTACAATCATTGCCTGAATGAAGACAGATAAATATAAATGTTTAGCATGTTTGTTTAAAATGCGAAAGAAAGTAATATTGATTAGGGCTGCGTGTTTGTTTACACCATTTTGGTAGGGTTAAGATGTCGGGCTAGAATGACCAGGACGTGTCCACCTGTCAAAGAGAACTGGGCTGTTTTACCATTGTCTGCCAGCAGTAAATCTCTGGGTCCGCATGGGCCTCACACAGATGAAAAAAAAAAAGGGAATACTTTTAAAACCATGCAGTTCGTTATGAAAACCACGTGCTTCTTAAAGCTTTTTGGTAGTCATTACCCTACCATATTTTATTATTTGTAGAATTTAGGTATGAAAAGTAACCAGGTATGATGTAATTATTTTCATGTTCAAAACACTAACTAACATAAATGCTTTAGCCTTGAAATCATGACAGAAAATAGTTGGGTTGCACTAATCAGTTCTTTAAAAGAGGAAACTCATTCTATAAACAGTTCTCTTATCCAGCTATGCCTAAAATAGGACTAACTCTATCCAGTATCCCAATTACATAATAGAGTATATTAAAATAAGTCTCTCTTAATGTTACGTTGCAAAGGGTTTGGAGTCCAGGAACAACCTTGCAATAGGGACAGAGTGACCTTTTAAAAAGAAAAATGAAATGAAATACACTTTCATTTTCCAGAAATATGCATGAAAGTAAAAACTTGACAGCATGGAAGAACATAAGCAAATATATCTTTTTATTTGAAGATAAAAAGAAGCAAGGGCTAGATAGGGAAAGGAAAAAACCTGTGAAAAAAACGGATGATGCAGTTTTTACGAATAAGCAGCTTAATGTATCTTGGCACCCACAGTAAGCCTTGTAGGAGCTCAAAGTGCCTCAGGCAATCTGTGAGCAGAATAGCAATTTTATTACTTTGTCATTAAACCAATTTCACAGCAGTATTGTTTGTTAATGAGCAGCGGCAAACGAGCGAAGATGTCACACACTGGAATAGCAGTGAGATTTGTGACCCAAGCTCAGAGCACTAAGATGGAAAGACCATGGCTATAAAAAAGGAAATACTTTGGGATGAAATGCAAAGTCTATACAGCAGAGCTTGTGTTTATGAGCTACCATTTTGCTAAGAGCTGTGAGAGAAATAAAGGTCTGGAAATATGCAGTTAAAACAGGGCCTATAAAATTAAAACCAAATTAAAGTATAGCAGAGGATTACTGCACAGGCTGTACTCTACAAAATATATTTTAAGTGATGAGGTGAAATCTAAATCAGTTTTGTTTGAATTTAGTTGGTATTTATAAAATTCAATAAAGCAATGCCAAATTCAAAACCAAAGCAACAGCCCCAGTCCTATGGTCTCTGATCTATAAGCTTCACTTTGAAGAAATTCAACTTACCAGTACTTAATTAGCAACTTGCCCTCTCTTTACGAGCAAAGATATTATATAGGTTTATATAGGAATATCAATACTGAACGGACATAATTGGTCTGCCTGCATACATTTCTCCGTGCACACACACATGCGTGCACAAATGCATGCTGATCCTGTGCTAAACAGGGAATCAGAGCCACCTCGCAAAGACAGGGTACATGAAGCTGAACTGCATCATTTGATGGGACTCCTTTTTTTGCTGCTGCTTCTTTTTTTTTTTTTTTTTTTTTACCTTTTTTTTTCTTTTTTTCTTTTTTTCTTTTTTTTTTTTTTTTTGAGCCGGGGCTGATCTTACAAAGAGATTGGGAGACAGCCTTGAGGGATACAAGAAACAGTGCCAAGCAGGCACATTACTGAATCCCTGCAAGGCATCCCGAGGTGAGTTTGCTGCCTGAGCTGTCTTTCCATGTTTATACACAGGGAAAACTAGTTCAAGCAATGCAATAAGTGGATCAGCATGACTGACTTAAAGGAAGAGGGGAAAATTAGCCCACCATTTTGCTCCACTTGCACCAGAGATGGGGAAATAGTTGTGCTGTCAGGACTTGCTTCTGAGCCACCTCCTTTCTTTCCTGCAATAAAGCCCCACCCCATTTGTTTCTATTACAATCACATTATTTAGCATAATTATCCTCTTAAAAATATCTAGATCACTATAAATGCTTCCGTTCTTTTGGCTGTTTGCTACCCCACCCATGAGGATTTCTTCACAGTGACTAGCATACATTTTTGGAATGCTCCAAGGGCTCTGGTGAAAGAGTAAATTTAGCGTATTTGTGTGTGTCTGTGTGCCCGTGTGGATCTTGCTCCCAGTTTCTCACTCTCCGTGCACGTAGTCAATTTGAACAATGTATTTCACTTCAGTTCACAGGCACGCTGCCCTCTCTATCCAGTGATGAATATTTTTAGATGCTCGGTTCCACAGCTTGGTAACTCGTGCATGTTTTCTGCAGTTGGCCGGGGCGGGTGCAGGGGAGGCTGCAGGACAGGCTGGCTGCTGAGCAGCAGGCGGTGCTCACAGTTCTGGGAGCTCAGCTTCAGACGGTTTTCTGCCTGACAGGGCAAGACCCCCAGACAAATCACTGGCTGGGTCTGTGGTAGTTGGCAGCCATTCAAAACTGGTTCTCTGCCAGCAGTATTACTAGATAGCCAGACAGATCAATTCACTTTTACATTCCCACCATTATTTATAGCACACTGTATATCTGCTCTTGCTTATGAACTAATGATTAGCAAATACAGTACACATAAAACATAAGCATTTGTTCAGTGGAAGGCTTTCTGTTGCTGATATTGCAGATAGTTTTACAGGTCACAGAGCCTTAAAAAGGATTTAAAGGGCATGTCTTGTGTAACATTTGTTCCTTTGAAAATGATGCTCCCTTCCTATTTTTGTGTAATTGAACAGGATAGAAAGGTTTACTTGCTGCTTAGGTTTCATTGAATTCTTGCATTTCTCCCTTCCACAGACTGCTGAGGAAAACACGTAGGAAGAGAGGCTTATACAGTATTATTTGTTATTTAAGAACTGTAATTCTATGTACCACTTAGGCTTTTCTTTTCAAAAAGATCTATCAAATTGGTAAAAACAACAACAAAAATAATACCCATTAACCCTGTTTATATTTAGAAGAAGTCAGGGCAACTGTAATTTTGTGAACTGTAGGGAAAGTCAGATGATTTGAAAATTGGTGTGAAAATACCATACCTTTACCAGACTCCTGTGGCTGTTAAATTACTACAGGGTTTTTCAAAAAGATGGACCAAATGTGTTACAATTCCACAAAAAATTACAAATGGTTTAATGAGTTATCAAGTTTTAATAACCTTTTTATAAATGCTCCATGTTCCCTCTACCTGCTGTACAGACTGTAATAGTTGCATTCATGAGCAGTTCATGGTTGCAGAGATACAGCTGTTTCAAATTGGGTCCACCTTTTTGAAACACCCTGTAGTATTAATTGCTTCAGTTACTTACTTGTCTGAGCTGGAACAGGAAAGGTCAACCTAAACATAACGCCCCAGCTCCAAAACAACCTAGATCTACTGAATTTTTGAAATCCAGATACGATCCAAACTTATTGGTCAAATTAATCCCTGGCATAAACACAGCAAAGTAAGTGGATCTGCACAATTTAAACATTTTTAGCTGATCACTGCTACTGGTCTTACCACATGTTGCTGTGAGGTAGCATTGCTTATGCTTATTATGCTGAACATTATTTCCCTGGAGAGTTCACAACAAGGTGCAAACACACTTCCATTTATTCTCTGAAATGAAGTTCAGGCCTACTGCAACATGGGAACTTGCAAAAGTTTCCAAACCTGCTCACGCTGGACTGCATGAATTCAAGGTGTGCTGGAAGGAGAAACATCATATAATAAGGAAATCTGGTAACTAGACTGTTAGTTAGCCAATACTTTTGTCTGGGATGGGGTGTGGGGAACACAATGTCAGTATATTCTTAAGAAGTTGTTCCCTTCCCATTTGGCAACAAGTGCACCCAGACAGCCCTTCTTGGAGCCCCAACTCTCTTACTGCCACTCCGGTGCTGCAACTGAGGTACCCTGGGAGTGCAGTGCTATGAGAGGTGCTTTCCAGGACAATGAGGCATGTTACCAAATAGCAACAATTAACATTAAACCGGTAATCAGCGTAACTAAACCAAAGCAATTTAAATCAAGTGAAAATCTGGCCCAATGGAAAAGGAAAGGTAGAATTAGTTTTTCCTACCACTTAGCATCAAAAATAAGTGAAGATGAAGAATAGCAGTGCTTGAGGAACATACGATCTCTAAAGGGCACATGCTCTGGTAAAATCTCTCAGCTCAGAAAGATGTGACTAAAGCTGATTTGTGAGTGTTCTGCACCTTGTGTTATCACCTCCACACTCCATGCATACAAAAGCCCACAACACCTGTTAAACAAGGGCTATACCAAGAGTATTTTATACTTCCTTCGTATTAAGTGGTGTGTGTACCTAAGATGTAGGTCAATGAAGAATCAGGAATGCTGGCTTGCCAAAAATCTTCCTGGGTCAGAATTTTCAAAGAGGCAGCTATGTCTAGTGACTAGTATACAAAACGGAATAATACAGAATGATAGACCTTTCTGAAGGTCTGAACTGTCTGAAAACTGAGCTGTCTTCCTTTTTTTGTTATTCAGAGGATAAAATTGGATTGGTGAGCTCATAAGTTCAATGTTACCAATGACTAAAGAGTGATTTTCAGGTGGAACTGAGCACTGGGAGAAATTTGAAGATTTAGATTGTATTTTTATGTGCTTCTATACTTATCCCCTTAAAAAAAAAAAAAATCAGAAGAGATTGATGTTAGCTTCTGTGAGCATGGGTTAATTTAAAGATGACAGAAACAAGAAAATCCTATGGTTCGTCTTAAAAACTACCAATGGAAGCAGAAAGAGATTAAAAAATTTGGATCATCATAGAGGGCATTTGTGTAGAATCCAGAAAATTGTTGTCTAGAGTTGGTGCCTTAAATGGGTTGCAGTCGTTCTTTGTTTTCTACTGGATCTATTTTTTTTTTTCTGTATTCCAAACCTAAACTTAGTGACTGATGTAAAACACTCCACACAGTGTTTCTCAGGTCAAAATCCTGTATTGCACCAGCGTAGTAGAAATGTCTTCTTGACCAAGACTATCACTGAGGCAAACCTTCTTAAAAATTCATTTTTCATTGTGGTTTTCAAAACATTGCATTTGAAGGGTTTTTTTTATACACCATCTTTTATCAGGCAACATAAAATATGTTGTATTTCACTTGCTTGTTTCAAAATAAATCAACACCCCAAAAACTTTCTACAGCTCTTTATGTTGCCTGGCCTTGTTTATTTGTAAGCCGGCAAGTTTAATAGAGACTGTTTTCTCAGTGTAGGAAGAATATGCCATTTTACATAGAGAAAAATAAAATAAAAACAACACTACATTTCAAAAATGTATATATTTTATTTTGATAGGCACAGTGTCCTGTAAGCCAGCCAGTAAGTGCTTCAGAAGACACTGGGAATACTTCTGGTTTATATATTCAAAAAGAAATCAGGATTTTTCTATTAACTTTACAACCATGTGGAACTTAACACAGTACTGTTTTGTGAAGGTCTTGAATGTCGTGAGGTCTGTCCATTTATGTTTTCCCTGGTGTTTTTCTTTCTCTCAACTTTAACTTTTCAATGCCTACTAAAACCCAGTAGTCTAGTCAATAGGAGCTATAAAAGGAGGAGAGAAACTAAGGCACAGTAGTTCAGAGTTCCTTTCCACAGTTTGCTTTCTGGAGGAAAAGCTGAGTCCTGCTAATCCCTTGAAGGTCTCATTACTCAGATCTGGGGAGTGAACTCAGAAAAAGCGGGTCATTCGGTTCTAGACAAGGCCTTTTCTCAGTTGCTTCTTGTACATTTAGCTTTATTTCTGATCCCTCATTTCTCAGACTTCACTCTGAAAAGCAGATACCATCATCCGCACAGATACCTTGGGTGTTTTTCCTGAGGTGTTTTACGTTAGTTTTACAGTTTTTATAAAATTCATTATCAATATCTATGGCCTCAACTATAATGAGCTAAAATAATTTTATTTAGAACCAAGAATTTTCACTCTCGCTGAGAATCCCATGGCAAAGTTTAATCAAAGGCCACTGATACAAAGGACAAAGTAGTTTGATCAGTAAAAAAAAACCCAGCTGACTTTTTCAGGACCAAACACTCTCAGGATCCATTCTTCAGACGAGGCCTAACTCCGTTAGGCTGCCGTAGCACCTGCCTGACCCTCAGTCATGTTAATGAAGTTATCCATGTGCTTATAGACAGGCACACGCTTGAGTAAACTGCTAAATCAGGGAGAGCAAGTCTCAACAGTCTTTGGCATATCAAGGTTCTGGAAGGTTGTGTTTGGATAAAAACACTTCAGAGGAGGAGCTTTATTCCTCGACCACAAAACTTAATGTTTATTTTTACATGTCGAAACTCTGGCTTGAATGTCAAATTTTGTTTCTCTCCAAAAAAACAGAGACAAACCCAGAAGTGCTGTGGTTTGAGCATCAGTTTGGCTATAACATTTCCTTCAGTTTTGAAATATGACATGACAGTAATGCAACAGCAAAGATGACTCCAGAATCACTCTATGAACCTGAGCTGAGGTTTATTTTTTCTGCAGAAACCCAGTATTATATTAGTTTCATGTGATTATGTTCTCAGCAAATATTTCCTACAACTTTGGTAAAAAAACTTCTGGTTTTCCTTTATCTGAAAACTAGTCCAGGACACCTAATTTGTTGAGTTATTAGTCATAATACAGCAGCTTCTAGAAGCTCCACCTGAGATGTGAAGCTTACTGTAGGCAGCATCCATGTAATAGGGAAACAATTCCAAATGGCCCTCACATGTGTTTATAAATACCACAAAGCACATGTCTGGTTTAGGTGCGTGGATAGCTTTGGAAATCTGTACCCTGAATTATTCAATCACCCGACAAGTTTATAACAGTCTACACAGCCTTTCTGACAATACGTATTAGCAGGGAAGTCAGCAAGTGGACTCTTCATGTGAACAGTGTACAGTTACCAGAGTAATGAAGATAAGCTGGAGAAAAAGTGCAAAACCTATTTTTTGGAGTCTCATACTAATGTATTTTTGTGTTACGTGACAATATATTATAGGGCAAGATAAAAAACCATAAAAATAGCATTAAATTATGTTAGGCAGAAAAGCATGAATATAACATTAAAAAATTTTTTTAAAAATCTTTTTATCTTAAATATAAATGTGCTTTGCTGCTTCATTCTCCAGCTTTCCCAGAAAGTCACATTGGAGCACTATGTAGGTAACGTGAGGCAGTGGTTGGAGGCTGGCAGATCTTCAAAGTGGCTTCACTCCCTTAGTCTCTCTTTCAGATTGTTAATGTTCCTGTTTCAAAGCCTGTTGAAGTGAGATGGAGCTTTACCACAGATTTCTATTTTGAATTTTGAATCAATCCTCAAATAGCACTTGCAATAAGTTACTCAAACAGCATTCGCAGAACAATACATAGACTTATGGCAGAGTTTCCTGAAAACTTGGAAGGAAAGGACCCTTGTTGCCAAGTTGAAGGACTGCAGTAATTTCTGTTCATTTCTCCCTGTCTTCATGTGTCATGACATGTGGAGAATGGCAGATGATTGCAGATACCTGCAGTAACACCTGTGACACCACAGAGGTGTTACAGTCCTCAATACTGTTCAGCGGCATGTGAAACCACAGAGACGTCTGTAAGCTGTACTACAAAACACGTACCTGATACAGGTACTTTATGTTGGCCTCAAGGCACAGATTTTGTGACTGTATATGCTGGTAAATCTGGGGAATATAAATTGACTCCAGTATATTTGGTGATTATACCATTTACCAATTTAAATGAACTGCAGTATGGCAGTAATGCAGGGTATACCACCACAGAAACGGTACTTACTCCCACATACTCTCCTGCAGCAGTGCCCCTACCCATATTTTCTTGATGCTTTGTTCCTAATAGTCTACTCTGACCCTGACTTTGCACAGCAACTTACTTTGAAGAAACAGTCATTTAAGGGGATGCAAGCAACGTGAAACATGAATTGTACCAGCGGCAACACAGTACTCTTTGCTTACATTGGCATGCTTGGAAAAGGGCATCAAGATTCTTGTCTGCATCCTCTGTAAAAAAAAAAAGGCAAATAACTTCAGTGTCAAATAAATCAGGTCGTCTGGCATACATGCTTCACCTCTGCAGTGGTCCTCCAGGTTAAGGGAAATGGCATGGCAATGAAATAATGATTGTTTCAAACAACTTGTTTACTTATAATTTTCAAACATATAAAATAGTTTTCTTCAAAAGAAAAAGAAAACAGATGCCTTGATGTTTACTACTTAGATCTTCCCTCCAGGGTCCAGTAATGACCAGGCCTGCAATTTACATCGTATATTATAGAAAATTTTGGGAGATACTGGTCTGATGACACTCCTGCTTGTCCCAAAGTAAATGAAGAGAGACTTTGTAGATATTCAGAGACTTTACATAGTGCAAGCTCAGGGAAAATCAGAGTTACCATTCCCATGACGGGCCTAGAACTAGGTCCCTGAAAACAGCTGGATCCTGACACTTTGGCACACTTCCATCTCTTCTTCTTTTGTTGGCCTCTGGCAGGTTGCTTCTTTCACTGGAAGCCAAAGTGGATTGACTTTGCTATTTCCCTCCATGGTGTTCACTTCATCAGACAGCTGATGGGATCTGTTTTCAAATAAGCCACCTGTTATGAAGAATGTAAAGTTTATTTGCTTAATAGGAAATGTATTTAAAAGAAATCCATGAAAATAGGCCTGGATTAAAACTGCACAGAGCTGAGGTGAACCAAAATGTGCAGAAGCTTACATATTTCTTCATCATAAGCAGACAAAAATAGTTGTTTTGCCTGCTGCCACAGTTTCTGAAGTCTGCATCAGTATTCTTCTCTTTTTTAGACCAGGGGTTCTAATAACTCCTGTTCTAACATGGTAGTGAAGATACCACATTTTATTTATTGTGCTGTGTTTTACGTTGTGCTTCCTCAACACAAAATGTGGCTTTGCCCGTGAATGTGTTTAAAAAACAACCAAACACTCCAGGTGTCCCACTTTTCTGTGCACACTGTGATAGTGCAGTTCCGCTTTACCTCTACATTGTGCCCTCTCAACTTGGTGGTTGATTTTTTTTTAATCCTCTTTCCTTCCTCTTTTCTGAAGGAGACATTAACATAGAGAGTCATGAGGACATAGTAGTTTGTCTGCCTACCACTTTGGTACAGTGTTTATCCTATGGATAAAGAAGTGTTTCGTATGCCAAAACATGCAAATTCAGCCCCGAGTCCTAGTCAAGTAAATTACCAGCATTTGTTTTGTGGCTTGTGAGAAGTGAATTGGGGGGTCTTGGAATGCACATCATACAGTCAGAATTAGCTGGTATCCTCTTTGGAAGTCCCTTAAGAGAGACTGCTAACTGAATAGGTCCTAAAATTGAAAACGTCTGTTTTTTATTTAGAAATCAAATATATGAAATAAAAAGCATAGAATAAGGACAACATTCTTTTTCTAGATTTTCCAAAAGCAGTAAAACCACACTTACAGGAGAAGAAGATAAAGATGGTAAAAAAAAAAACAAAAAACCAAAAACAAACAAAAAAAACCCCACCAAAACCTAGACAACAATAATCAATTAAACACTCAAAAAAATAAAGAAAAAAGAGAGGTAAAAAAAATTCATCCAATTCAAATGGTGAGGTAAAGTGCTCTTTTATGTTCCATTGCACGTCCTGCAGGAACAATAACATTCTTTAGAGAATCAAAACTGAAATCCAGGCATTTTTAGCTCACAGGAAAATATGTGTTTTGATTGAGCATTTATATGAGATTAGAATTCTTAAATATCGGGCTAATTATCCCACATAAAAAAAAAAAAAAAAATCTTAGAAAGACTTCTGAAAAGTTAAATGTGAATAACAGTTGCAGAACAAATTGTAAACCAGACTCTAGTAATTGTAGCTAGTGCAATCAGACCCTCAGACATCATCAGAATTTCAATCAGAGGAAGGTAAATCCTGTGCAGTGTAGAGACATGGATATATTAGTATCTAGATATTTTTGTGCCCCTCATTGTCAAATTGTCTCAAAAACAATAGAAAATGTGTCATGAAAACAAGGAAAATGAGAAGTGAGATGGGAAAGAAATAATTATTAATATAATTAACCAATAGGAAACTGCGTGTCACGTAGGCTAGGGGCTTAATTATTAGTTAAACTGTAGGAATAGCACGGAATATGTCTCTGAGACACAGCAAAAGCAGAGTTTCCTGCTTTGCCCTTGCTCATTATGGTGACATGTATTCATCACTGACCACTATCTGCTATAGGTTGCTATCATTTCAGTGCTGGTTGTTTCCCTGGCTTGAAGGAGGTGTGGGTGGGAAAAGAGTCAGTTCCAAACTCCGCTCACTCCTACTCTTTCTTTACTTAACTTGCCTCTGAAATAACAAGTCTTATACCCTCTCATTTACTTTCGTAATCAGAATCATCATCCACAATTAATTGTTTTACACATGTTAATAAAGAGAATATGTGGCAGATTCAGAAACCAGATGCAATTCACTTGAACCCAAACCCCTACTTCGATTCATAATCTGTCCTTCCTTTGTGTTGCAACCAAAGAAGAGTAAAATAAGCATCCATCGTTCTCTTTCCAGGCTTACTACAGTGAGTCTGAGTTTCTGTCCCCTAGGATTTTGTGTTGTGTGTTTGCACTACTCAGTTTACAAGCTGCTATTTTAGTAGCTGTTGGGACCTACATTGGTAGATTATCCCCTACTCTTGATGAAGGATGATGATGATGTATTAGGTCTTTCCTCTTTGTAACTACCATGGTACTACAATGAGCAAGTATTCACTTCACACTTCTCTTCCTGATAATCTATTGGTATAGATCTGTGGTTTCCTTTTAATGTCTGGTTCATTAGACGGTATAAATGTGTGTAGCATTTTTAGCTGTGGTTGAGGAAAGCAGGGAATGTGGAGGTTAAGGTTTATTAAGACTGTCGTGTTCAGGAGTGGAGAGCTATATACTATTTCTGCTCTGAGCCTCTGCACATAACTCCAATTGACACTGGAGTTACACACTTGCCTGAAAGCTGTTTATTGCCCTGTGAGTACTCACTGTTTCCATGGGTGATCAGGACAGAATAGGTCTGAGTATCAATTATTTTAAACCTTCTTGAAACTTTCCATAAAGCTGGGTTAAAGAAATGATGGCATAGTATTTAGGAATGTAAAACCCAACAGATAATAGCTCTGTCCCTAAAACCACACACACACAGACATTACTTTAAGAATATTCAACAGTGTCATTTATTATGTAGAGGGCACTATACAGTTGCCCTCCCCTGACACTAGCAATACAAGTGCTTCATGAGGGAATAAACCTCTGAAAGCTTGGTTGCAATTTACTTCCTTACTTCCTGCACATAGTAACAATGATAGTTGAATTGAAAAGCATTTTAAAATTCATAAATATATAAGTAGCCATTATCTAGTGGAAAACATATGTCTGACTAGAGGACCTGATCCACTACTCAGTTACTCCAGTTTTAAACTAATGTAACTCCGTGGTAATCAATGAGGGTGCTGGTGTGCAACTGAAGTAGCATAAGGCAAATAAGATTTTTAGTACATGTAAGGCTCATTTGCTTAAAAAGAAGGCCAGAGTTTTCATTGTGTGTTTATTATGGGTACCTTAATCTAAATGCCCAGAAGAGGAGGCACTCAGAATAACTGGGTACTTTTAAAACCTGTATGTATTGTGACTGACAAAAAGCTGGGAATATTTAGTTGCATACTCCTTTTACAGAGGAAAAAAACGATGGCGTATGTTTTTTCTTCCTTTTTGTGGGGTCGAAATTTGTTTTCGAATTTAACTGCTCAGTAAGTTAATAAGACAGTGATTTCAGCTGCAATTTGGTTTAATGGTTAAGACAAAACTTCATAGATTGGCTAATGGAAAGTGAATGGTATGATCTTTATGTGTTCACAAATGTAAACAGTTTGAGACCAGGAGACTCTTAGAGCTTCAGTCTGAGCTATTTTCTCTTCAATTTCACCCAAATCCCGTCTGCATTGGGCAGACTTGAGTTTGCCTGAAGTTTCCTTTTGCTTTTTTTTTTTTAAAAAAAAAGGCATCCCATCTTGATTTTTCTATATAGCATTGAGCCCTAAAGTGTTAGTCATTACACTGTGTATCAGTAAAGCAAGTGTGGAAAGCAGAATAAGTGCTAAGTTTGTATAAAAATAACAATCCACCCCACTGCCCCCGCCAGCTCCTGAGCGAACCCAACGCTATAGCCCAGGGGATGAATGTAAGAGTAACTCAAGGCTCTGGTAGTATCTGATAGTTGAGCTTTTGTGGAAGGTCCACTGTGGAATTTCAAAGACAATAAGCAAACTTGCACCAAACAAATGAAGTTGCATTCCTATACATTTTAGATGGGAGAGATAAAAACAGATACAGTGCCGTTCAATCTTTTATCAAGGTAACACAACCCCAAAAAGCTTTGATGCTGTCTATTGCAAACCTCATGAGGATCTGAGTAGGAAACAAAATCTGATTAGTTTGTTTGATTCGCCTTTCTAACTATATGCGTTCAGCAAGGGTTTCTGTACAATTCTCTTCCCCTCTCTTTATTGTGCGGTTTGCTTTGTTTGCTTGAGTTTAAAACTGCCATTATGTGAAAGTGTTGCAAGTATAAATAATTCAGAAGATAACTCTGTGGGGATACTAATAACATATCTCTGCTTTTTCTAATAGCAACTCATTACGGTTCTGAGAACTAGCATTCCATAGGAACACTTACACAACCTCACTGTATCATGGATATTGTGGATGTTGACAGTAAAATTATTTTGACACCTATTTAATTAAGCATATTTTTCTTCTTTAAAATGCCCCTTTTGTTTATGACTTGCATCACTGCTTTAAATTCCCTAAAAATAACCAAAGGCTTCTTGAGTGGACAGATGGATGGACAGACAGATGCATCCATCTGGCTTTATCTGTCTTAAGTGTTTGGATGTAATACGTTTCCCCAATAAGAAGCAACAACGATACAATTATCTAATAATGCACAATTACTTGTAAAGAAAATCTAATCAGTTAATAGATGTTAATAAAGACAAATGTACAAAAGTAATAAGTGGGTCATACTCCAAGTGTTTTACTGTGTTTACTTTCATTTGAAGGAAAGAAAAAGCTTTTAATGGAGCTTCTCTTATTTTTCCCCATCATTTTATAAGTTGATTTGCCAACACCTCATAGCAAATAGTAATTTTAAGTAGGCCAACATCAAGCTTAGATTGTATCCACTTGGTGGTAATGATAGTGTAGCTGCCCGTTCAGGAGTCGCTAAGTCCAACAGTTACGTCTTGTCTTTTATATTTTTTTTATGTTTTTTGTTTAGTCTCCAGTAAATGAATGGGTGCTGTCAGGCTGAATGACTGTTTCTTAGAGAAATCAAGCTCTTTATTGTGCCAACCTCATCCTAGGGTTTTTTGGAAAGTCATAGGGCAAGCAGACACTGTTTAAAGCAGTTGTAAGTAAAGGTCTACTTGTTGCTGTGCACACAACAAAAAACAGTGGGGATTAAACAACTCATGAGATGTAGTGGCCACCCTCTCACACAGGTGCAAACTATTTCAGGACTTAGATCTTTGGACAATATTATGAGGAAAGATATTGATTATATAATAGATAATCATAAGCTGTTTAAAGCTACTTTTAGTTTTTCAATAAACATTGCAAAGCTTTATCAGAACCATATTCATATCTTCTGTTCCGAAGTGTAGCTACGTTGCCGTGATCCTCAGGGCAAATTATTGAAATGCTGAAGGATGCATAGTCCATTCAAATAAAATGGAACTCAAGAACTGGGAGGAAAGTATATTTATCATTTTAAAATACTGTGACAAGCTTCACACTAATGACTAAAAAGAGTTAAAATTACCGATGAGATGGAACAAGCCACAGCTGCAGCTACTGCAGAGATTGCTTGGCTAACAAACTATTACAAATAAACAGAACATTGTTTAAAGGAAGTTTGCATTTTAGATAGTATCATTTTATCCAGATGGATTTATAACCTGGTGAACAAAACTGACTGTGAACCCAGAGCAACATTAGTCTCTCAGACATTTTTAAATAATACAAGTCTCACTTTTCTGTACTGCTCAAGGACTCCTCACACATTTATTCCCACTGCCCAAAATCCACATGCATTTCCTGGTGTTGCTCTTTTTCTCACACCTCCAGTGTCTGCCGCTCTTCCTATTTCCACTTCAACAGTATGTCTCTCTTGCTTCTGCCTTCATCTCTTTGCACCTTGACTACTGTAGTCCCCTTTTCTCAGGACTCTAAGTCCCAGTTCTTCATCCTCCCCCTAATGTGTCAAATGCTGATGTTTCCTTATCACACACACATCAAAATCATCTCCTACTTTAGGCACTTCAGCAGCCTTCCACCATCCTTTTCTGGATCAATTTCAAAATTGTCTTTTTTAAAACAATGTCAAAACCTACTTCAGCATAGATGTCTTTATATATATATATATATATTCTTCTCTCTACTCTCTGTCTAATGCTGCCCTCCCCTCAGTTCTGCAATTTCAGTTGAAAAATCCTTCCACTCTACCGTAGCTCTCATCTAAAGAGCCTTTCTGTATCATCAGCTAGCCATATATTTTCTCCTTTGCCTGTACATACCTCTTAATTTCTCTCCATGGAAACTGGTTTGGTACTGAGTTCATGAGGAAGATTAATACTGTATGGCATGCTTAAGCAGTTATTGTAGAACAGCGCTATATTGGAAAACCAGAGCATGATCTAGGTAGCACTTGGGATAAATTTGGCAGAAGGATGAAATGTTTGGGGTTTTTTTTCAGTCCAATGCAAAACATGCCCACAAAATTTTCACTTACCGTTTTTCACCTGTATTTAGTATACCTGAAAATGAAGTGTAGGCATCCATCTTAGCTACACATCTTTGCATCAAGTTCGTCCTAGCAATGAGGTACTTGGAACTGTGAATTTTTGTTTCAAATTAGGATATGGAATTTGTCATTATAAGGTTTTCATATTTGTTGTTTGGAGACCCTAGTTTCTTGGACCAAAGGAAAACTGGTCCTCTAGATAAATTGTATTTTTTTACTATGACCACATTTACCAGGCATCAAAAATTAGGCAGCTAATTGGACCACTCATTTCAGCAGAACTGATTGGTGGTAAAGAGACATATGCAAAATACAGCTGGATTTTTCAACTTGGGCTTCTGTCAAAACCCATTTAGAGTGCTAAATTTTAATTTGGCCACTATATTTGTTTATATTTATTTCACTGACTCACAGAGCTAATGCATTTCCTGACATGTCTCTGTGAACTCAGGTGAGACACCACAGGCTATGCTGTTTTAGGCTAGAATTTGCTAGGATTAAAGCAGATGTGGCATTACTAGGGTCTGCTGAGCCTCATGTGATTTATAAAGATATAAAGTATATCTTTTATGATTACGATGATGCTAAAAATTTTGTGGATGATAATATAGTCACATTGGAAAGACTGAATATAGCAACTGGAGAAGAATCAAGAAAAGGAAATGGAAACTAACTCTCCTTTACTAGTTCATCTGAATGCATGTTTGCATTTGTTGATTTTATTATTCTGTTTTATAAGGATGTAAGTTTACAAGTTTACATGTATAAGGGCACATTGGATTTCTAAAGAAGTTAAATATTACAGGATTTTCACTATCAAATTAAAAATGTATATTGTTCCTAGGAATGTTCACGTCATTGATAATAATTCAAAGTGAAAAATAACTTTCCCTCTTCTAACTACTGATTTATCTTCTTATGTTTTCTTCAGTTTGGACACTGAATTAGAATGAAAACATTATTTTTACTCTGTTTGTAGTTAACTTCTCATCAAATTTATTTGTAAATACTTATGTACACAAGCACAATGCTGAACTACTTCACCTGAAGATGCTGCCTGTGAATTTGAGGCATTTTTTTCTCTTTTCACAGGCTGTTTTTATTTTACATAATGTTTCTGTTGACCTTAAATTTGGTGTTTCTTTCAAAACTTGGTTAAAGATGTTCTAAAACTTGGGTTGAACCTCTTATGAAAGTATTATTATAATACTGGCTTATAAACAGTGTAAGCCACAATAAAAGATCTGTGCAGTCTGTTTTACAAAATATTTCCTCATGAACATATATGTATCTGTTAGATATGTATACCATTTGAGTTGCATATGAGTGCAAACCCTGCAATATTTAGTTTAAGACAGTCACTACCTTTAGCCATCACTGAATTTTCAAGCATTGTCACCTGGCTGCTGCCCAGTCCTGAGATGACTACATTCTTTTGATCCACATATGCTTATTGCCATTGGTGAGCATGCACAAAACTGCTTAGAATTAGATATGAGAAACTTGGGACTGTAACCCTAGCAGCACTGAAAGGTGAGATATTACCCTGCCCATGGTTATTTTACATAAAAAGGATCTCCAGGACAGAGGAGTAGGAACATAAATACATATATAGTGATAAATAGACAGTAACATGTTCCAGAGTGATACACAACTTTCAGCACAAAGTCAGCCTTGCTTCATTGTATCTCCCTAGGGTCCAAATCCAGCCAAAGTTCTTGTCATACGTCAGCCATATCAAACTTTACACGAAAGAGGCAAATGGGATAGAGGGAGTGCTACACTCAATGGCTCATTGGCTAGAAAATTCACTTGTTAAATAGGTTATATGTTTGCAGTTTTCTCTTTGTCTTAATTTAAATCAATGTCTTAACTGTTCCAATGAAATTAGTTTCCCAGTCAGTGCTCCATCTTTTGTTCACTATCATGCCTTTCTTGTTCTCCTGACTGCCATTTCTGTTGTGTATGCAACAACCAGTCAGTAGAATGAAGCTAAATAAGAATAAGGGCTTGACTGTACAGCCTCCTGGTTAGGGCTCCAACTTCAGATGCATGACAATTAAGTGCTGGTTAATTATGACTATAAAATTACTTACTTCAGGTGGAACATCTTCAGAATGAGAACTGAAAGGGCTTTGTTCACTGTACTGAATACCTGGGTGATTCAGATATTCTTTTAGGAAGTGACAGACCTATGTGCAAGTCTTTGTTCCAAATCAAGCAGGATAGGGAGACAAAACTTGATCTCCTTCTTTCCAGATAAATATTCAAATAATTATGGTGTCAGCTATAAAGGAAAGAGATCTTTATCTGTGTTGTTATAAGAAAGAACAGACCTGCCATAAGATGTCTGTCTCGTTAAAACAACCCATAGGAATCTTGACTGGACCTAAGTGTCTTCCTCTGACTCAGAGATAGAGTGTGGTTATGGCAGAAGGTAACTCACTGTTAGGAAACACATATACACCGTGGCAGAAATGAGGATGAGATGGAGTGTTAAAAAGTAGAAATCTACATGCCTAAAGAGTTTAGACAGTTTCAGTGTTAAGTGAGGCCTTTTTTTTTTTCCCCACAAAAAAATGTAGTTAGGTATCTAAGTCCACCTTCTGGTAATTTCTGGAACAGCTAACCAGAGACAGGAATCTCCCTGGGAGCAGATCACCTACAATTTAGGTGCTACTGTCAACATCCCTTTGCTAATATTGCTTTCTAACTCAGAATTTCACTGAACATTAGGATTAGTTTTACAGGGCCTATGACGATTTTGATAATATGACTTGGTAATTTTGAAACCTTTCCTCATACATCTGAGTGCTTTACTAGACCAGGCTGAGTGATCAGCATTGTTGGATATGGCCCTGCAGTTACCAGTTTTGAGGGCTCAAATGCAGGTTTGTACACATATTCTTAGATGCCTTCACCCCTACACAGTGCAGGACCAATTAGTGAAATTCTCTTGAAAATTAAGTCTCAACACCGTACCAGTCAGAACAGTCAGAGTTAATATTGAAATCCATCAGCAACCAGTTATTAAAATTATGTAAGATCACACACAGAGTTTCCAAACTGCTCTCATAAAGAAAGATAAATATTAGATATGTTATAAAGATTGGGTTTCATTTCATAACAGGTATCTCAATTGTATGCAAAATATGGGATAGTGGAACACATTACAGAACAGGCCAGTTTTCATTGAAGAAATATGTGCTCAGTTTCAAGTTTCTTTTTGTGGTATGATTTAATTTTCACATGAGATATTTAAGTGACAGTGATGACACTGAGAGACTTTTCCAGCTACTCATCCTTTAACAGAAGAAAGAAAAATACATTAATAGCCCCCTCTTTAGCTAGAGAAGCCAACAACAACTGAAATGTGTTGCACTTGAGCACAGGCTCCTCCGATATTTTTCTCTGCCCATAAGACACCTGAGTACTGAAATCAGGGGAACTCAGCCATTCAAGTGCTTCAGAAAGTGCAGACCTTCCTGATTTCAGTCCTTAGCTTGTTCAGAAGAATGAAAATTGCAGAGAGAAAAGAAACAGTGTAACATTCACATATATATCCTCAGTCATTGCATATCTGGCCATCTACGAGCCCTGCAAAGCACCGGCAAGCTTTATCGCTCACTTGCCAGCTGTACCTCGCAATTATCTCTGGTGCACCAGCCAGGTAGGCTGGGGAGCAAGAGCTGAGCCCTGGGGGAGATGCAGCCCTGGTCAGAAAGTATGGGAGCCTGGGATAGGGAATGATAGGCTGAGGAAATGGCTCCACCGAAGTTTTTTCGTTTTTCCATTCCATGATTCCAAAACAGTTTGGCTTACAGTAACTAAGACACAAGGATACACTGATATACTAACAACCTCTAAAAAATGTTTTTAGAGCATTTTCCCCTGATAGAGAGAACACAAAATGGGATGAGACAGAGTAAAAGCTTCACCAGCATGACACTGGGAAGATCTCTATAATTACCTCTTCATTTTAGCACACTTAAATAATACAGCTGTCCCACAGTTGCACTGCTAATACCTTCAGTCACTGTGGAGCACGTATTCCATAACATGGCAGGCTGCAGTCTCATGGTCTCTGTGGTGTTGACACATCTTTACCTACCAAGCCATTGGACCCTCTGCTTTGATAAAGACTTGCCAAGGGTATTGGAATAATTAAAAGGGAAAAATGAACATGATTCTGCAGCTACAAAGAGAAAGAGCACAGAATCACAGAATCACATTAACATAGGCGGAATCTCCAGTAACCAGACAGTGTAAAGAGCAGCACACCAGGGATACCAGCGTGTAGGTATGACTTACTGAGAGGTGATTAGGTGTATCTGGGTAAGAGCTATAACATGGGAGAGGGAGGGATATATTTATACATAGTGTGTTATTTATGCCCATTACTTCTAATTGCCTAACTAGTTCTCTTTCTTCTCACGTATACTGCAGTACCCACCAACCAGAGAAAGATGTCTACAGCTAAATATCTGCCAATTATTATGGACTTTTGCTTAATATTCTATTGTTCCACTGACAGCACAGTTTTTAATATATCATTTTATACTATCCTGTACATCATCATTTTTCTGCCTCCCTTAGGGCCCTGGCTGTAATAGTTCTTATTTATTTTCACAAGCTAACATATATGCAAAAGATCTTGTAGTCATGATGTCGCCCCCACCACCCTCACCTCATCTTTGTTTTTGTAATCCTTTTTGTCTGTTTTTAAAGCTACAGCATGAAGAAGTGTGAACACAGCACGTGCATAGACACATACCAGGGTCAAATACACAGCTTGCTGTGTTGTTCCTTCCCCATCCGTAAACACACAGGATACTTCCTCTCCTGCTCATCAGCATTATATTGCAACCTTTTCTTGTGGCCTGTAGATTTGGGGTTTAAGCTGATAAACTTGAAAACAGATCAGAAAGGAAATAAAACTCTGTCACTCTTCCAATAGGTGAGGCAGGAGTTTAACAGCCCTTTTAGTGACTGATCACCCCACAGAATCTGCTCAGCACCTGCTGAGTCTGAAAGAATGGAACAGAGCATTGACTCTGAGCTGGCAGTGCCACGGTCCATTTAGTTGCATCAAATGCTATTTCTTACTAAGTACTTGTTTTGCAAAATGCTTTTTTTGAGGAGAATCTGTAACAATGTAAGCTGGAGGTGGCCATGACTGCATCGTTGTCTCTGGAATGGAACAGGCATCTTTAGGATCAGTAGTTCTCCAACTTTCAGCAGTGTGTTTCTATAAATATATTTTGGCTGTGGTTTTTTTAAAGTGGGCTCTTAGGATCCAGTTTCCCGAGGTCCACTGGTTGACAGGTAAAAAAACACATTATTTTTTTTTTTCTTCAGATTTTAATAACAATGAAAAAATGTAAAAGCTTCATGGTCAAGACAGGACAGTGGGTACAAAAAATTGTTATCTTAAGGCAAAATTTACTGTCAGGGAAAATGGAACATTCCTTCTGAACTCACGAACTGGTAGTGCATGTGCAGGTTGGTTGTAGATGGTTGCTACAATAAGGCTTCTTTCATACAGGTGTGTTTATGCCCCAGGCTTGCTGGCCACAGTCCATTCCATTTACAGAAGCTGAATTAAACAATAACTACCGCATTGCAAAAGGAGAAGGAAAAAAAAAAAGGTGAGCGTCAAAGGAGATGCCTGAGAGCTTTGTTAGGGCCAAGAAAAACCCTGTTGCAGTTGTCAGAGCTTGTTGATGTTGCAGAGAACGGCACTTTTTTTTTTTCTGCTGGATTTTCTGGTTCTGCCTTAGGAAAGAAAGTAAAATAGAACGGAAGAACAAAGTCCTACTCTATAAATCAGCAGCTGCTCCTTGCCAGATCAAAGGAGTGACATTTTTGCTCCTGGACTACTTGTCCACTTTAGGTGCTTGACAGACAGCTAACAGCTGGCCTGTTACATAGTATAGGAGACTTGGGCTACATCTTCTTCAGAATAGATGACAAGCTAATCAGAGATATCCATAGTACGGGACATGTGAGTGCACCTTGATCTCTTCAAACATACCCAGTACATAATTGCTAAACACCCTTATGCATTTTTGGCAAGTTGCTACTTAGGTAGTTTCCACTGAAAAATAAGAAGGAGAATTAATGCCTTAATCTAATTTGATCAGGGAAGTTAAACAAATGTTAAATTTGTTGACAAATCTCCTTTTTGGTTCAATTTAGAATTGGCTAAACAAATTAATGTGAAGCAGTTCGAAAGATGTGTAAAGTGCTTCGGTCAATATCAATGTGATATTATTATAAAACTACACTTAAAAAAAAAAAACATTACCTAAAATGAGGCCACTCAACTCCTATGTAAGAAGCTAGATAAGCTGATTGTGTATTCAAGACTACTGGACCCTTATTAGTTTTGAAAATCTTTTCCTATGAGTTTAAGATGGTAAATTAACACATCTTTAAATGCATGAGTTACTTAAGATTTTATAGGAGATATTTTATCTACCTTTAACATGGATGTCTAAGTGCCAGCAAATCGAAGCGCATGCCAAGTTAGCTAAAATTGTATTTAGCATCTCCACAAGACATATGTATACAAACCTGGAATTTTAATGTCAGTAGTAAAAATTTCAAAGTGATTCAGTTTCGAGGTGATTCCCATCTGCAATAAATCAAGTACAGGATGAGGTTATATACTACACCTTACATCTATTGACTTTGCATTTTATCTGGAAGATATGAATAGCTAAGGAAGTATGTCTGTTTGTCTCCTCCCTTCCTTTCAAGTATCTTTAAAAGGTCGTTTTTACAGGGCATGACAAATAATCATTTATAAATAATCTGATGGCACTTGTGAAAGAGTAACAGCCATGGCCGGCGTGTGTTCTGTGGCACTGAAAGGCGCTCGTTACCCACTGGAAACCCAGGGGGAACAAGGGATGATACTTTTCCACTTCAGCTGGGGTTTCCTGAGGGCTTGTGAGAAACCCTGTGCCCACCCCACGGCTGAGGAGCGGGAGCCCCTCGCCGCCTTCACACCATCAGGCACCCGCACCTGGCTCACAGCAGGTTTCTGCGGTGACCTCGCTGCCTAGGACAGGGCAATCCCCACATGTGCACCAAGTAAAACCGGAGCATGGACACAGTGCTGCTGGGCTCTCTGGGCACAGGGGAGACAGCCATGCCCCAGGCAGCGACACCCTGGGGCCCAGCCCAGCTGCGGTGCTCTGGCCCCACCTCACGGCGTCCCACTGCGCAGCGGAGGCCTCTCCTGGGGCCACCGGGGGCTGAGACTTTAGGTAAGTCCTGTTTTGCAGGAGGGAGCGGCTGCTGGCGTTGCTGGGTGCCAGCCCCAAGTGCAGGCTGGCTTGGGTCTTGGCGCTGGACCCCACGGCCCTCGGCTGGTGGCGAGGCTGATGGACACTGCCGGCCATAGACTGGCAGGGTAGCCATGTGGCCATGGGGCCTCCAGGTTTGTGGGGAGCACCAGGGAGCCCTGCCCATGACTGGGGCCTCCTCAACATCTGTCTTCATTGTAGAGAAAAGGTCTTGCTCACAAACCCCTGACCCGGAGCAAAGGCAGGGTGGCTCCCTGGGGTTGGTCCTGCCATGCAGGTGCTCCCTATGACAGGCACCGCATCCTTCCTTGGCGGAGCCAAACCATTTCCCCATGCTCATAAGAGGTAACCTGGTAACCGAGAGTTACACATTTAACGAGACAGATTTTCTGTGAGGTGAATAAATGCCTGTCTTGCCAATTTTCATTATTTTATCACAAGGCTCAAGTTATTTCATGTTAACTCGAGGTCCCAGCTCCAGGAGGCAATGGTTATGTGAGATACTTTTCAAGTAAGTTTCTAGATTTTGTGGCTGAGAAGAGCACTTTAAAAATGTGACACAATGACTAAAAAACCCACAAAGCAAATAGTGAGAAGAGCACTGTTTAAATTTCTGAGTTTTTAAGGCAGTCTCACAGTTACAGGATGGGCAAATTCATGATTTCCAAAAATTGGCAGCTCTGGAGTGGCATAATGTATTTTTAGGAGCTCCAACATAAACATACAAGATGCAGCAGAGGTCTCTGGGATGGTTAGCGCCTGCCTCGGGCTGCCCCAGGCACCCAGCCCAGCTGCTCTCTCCACCAAACGCGGATGCTGACTTAGGTCTTCTGAATCACACCTTTGACAGAGGTGAGATGTCCAAATTAGCTTCAGAAAGTCAATTTAAACATCCTATAACCCCCTTCTCTAACAAGGCCATCCAAAACTATGTGAAAGTTTTTGTCAGGACATAAACCTGCTTGTCCCTCCCTCTTCCTCTCAAAGCCAATCGTGTAAGTAACTCCATTTCTCAATATTCATGACTTTGGGAAGACTTGTTCAGATGACTCATTTCCAGGTGACTAACTCAGCTTTTTTTAATTTCCTATAAGGAATGCTGCAAATAAGAGTTGGTAACCAGGTGTGGCATAGATTCAATGAAGCATAAACAAGGACTCTCTCAACTATTTTTGTACACACACATACAGAAGGATGCCTAAACCTAATTCTGTCAGGTTAGAATACATATTGGAGGGAGAAGTTAAATAAAATAACTAGATTTTACTTGCTCAGATAAGAGTTTGTGTGATAGACAAAGACTGCTGTAAAGGCATGGGAGTGATAAATGTGTTTCTGCAAATTAGTCTTTTCTAATGCATTCTTTCAGACTGCTCTGATCTGCTCAAGACTTGTGAAATTACTCTTTCAGCCTGGGAAAGAAGTTTTCTAGGTTACTTATGAAAACTTTTTTTGTGCCTTAGATAAAATATTTCATTGGTTATTTTCCCTTCCAAATTAGGGCATTCTTCAGCAACAAGGGATCAATGTAGTATATACTCCTGAGCTAAATACTGGCATTTTCGTAGTCCAAATACTGAAATATCATTTAGGCAAAGACTTGTTTTCCCATCCAAGGTGAAAACATTTAGATTATTTTTTATAATGCATTCTTAGGCTCTTACTCAGCAAGACACTGAAGTAGGTGCTTAAACCCCATTTATTCATCAAGCTCAGCTCCCATTTACGTAGGTTTAATAAAAGCCAAGCTTCTCATCTAGACTTGGCAGGTTTTTGAAAAATCTTGCTGGACTATTCCTCTGGGTACCTACAAATTTTGAAAATCAGGCTTTATATTCAGATGACAGAAGAGTAACAATTCTAACCCTACATTATTGTTGTTACTTTTATTTTTATTATTTCTATGACTAAGCCTGTGACTGTTCATTCAGCATCTCTGTTCTTTTCAAGTAAAAAAGCAGAAGTGTCTTATTGGGCTAGAATGTAACGTGAGTAAAAACTTTCCTTGTCATTAATCCTTTTATAGAACTGTGGATTCATCTCACAAATTTGTTTATTTTTCTGTTTTTCACATAGAGAATTGAGAACCCATTTATGCAATGGCTGGGTTGTTTAATAAATGCATTATTTTAACACCTCATTTTCTGGGATGGATATTTTAAGTGGAAATCCAGACTGAAGACTAATACTGAATAGTGTTGAGTTGTACACGGTGGCTCCACATTGTTCCTCAGTTTCTCAGAAGGAGCAAGCTACTCTGCTACGGGGGACTGGTTCAGTTTTACACCAGTTCATCTCACTAGATACTAGATACTAGACATAAAAACAAGTGGCTGGAGTTAAATACCACTCTCTGCTTGAGCTCATATTAGACCCCATGTTGGGGATGAATTGTAGTTTCCCAAGCTTTCATGCACTTCATTCTCCTGAAAAAAAAAGGACTTTTGGGACTTTGTGTACTTAAAGTGAATTTTCCATGGTAGCCACAAAGCTGGAGATGTTTCTAATTCTGATTATCAATCAGTGCAGCCACTAACAGTTCATTTCAAGAACTAATCTTACACAGATGCAGTTAAGGATTGATCACAGTATCTTGAAATACATGTACAGTGTGTTTAAAAAAGACAGTGGAAACAGCAAAAAAAATGGTTTTGAATGTGCCAGATTTGAACAAGCAGACTGAGGGATGTATATTTGCTGTTTATTCTCTTTTGCATTTTGCATAAATATGTCTCTGCAGTTTTATCTGAACATTATTTGTTATAAAAATAAAATGTAATATGTAAATGTGAGTTTAACGTCATTTGATATGACTTGAGATAAAATATAATAAATATATTAAGATTAATTACAGGACTTCCTATAAAATTCAGAATACATGTTTATTTTGGACAAAGAAAACCAAGGCTCTATTTGAAGAGGTGCAATTGAATGCATATATTTAGATTATATTGTCATGCTAATTAGCAGTGCTAGGAACCAATTAGGACTACGGCTACTAAATCACCAGGCTACACTGCATATTCACTAGTATACCTTTACTGCTCTACTGGGTTTTGCTGGAAGCAGACAAAAATGAAGTGACTTCTTTTGAAAGTCCATATTGTGGTACATTTGGGGCCAAATTTTGTTCGTTGTGCTTTCATAAATTGTCCCACGAAAGTTACTGTGTGAAAGTAACTGTGCACTACTTGTGTGAGAAAGACAGACTCTGGCTGTAGGAAATATATGTAGCTGCTTTAGGTAGCAATTAAAGAAAAATACAAGATGCAAAACCCCTTCTTTCAATTCAAATGGCTATTGTTTGAATAAGTGAGGTCAGTAATCTGTCATTTGCGAAATGCAGGAAGTGAGATTTTCATTAAATGTACTATGTCAATGACATGTATTTCTCAACATTACACACCTCATTTATCACTCTGGAACGAGGAGCAAGCACCGTATGAGTGTAGAGTTTGGGAAGGTATCGCCTCACAGCCCTGGAGGCTTGTGACCCCTCTTTATCTGCACAGCAGGTAAGGCACAAACAGTGGCAACGTGAGCTCTCCCTGCCGTCCCCTGCCAGCGCGCCTGGCTGCCGAGCTGGGGAACAAAGGAAAGATAGCATATGGATAGCAGATTGTAGGAGCGCTGAGAGAGGACTGAGGAAATCTATGTTGGGTGTGTGGCTCTGCCAAAGATCTCTTGTATGACTTTGGCCTTGTCACTTAATCTCCTTCTGTCTCTATTCCCCTTCACGAACAGGGAGAAGGCGTCTCTCCTCTCCCCCAGGCTTTGCTGGGAAATCTGTTCAGACCCTGAGTTCTCTTGGACGGTGTGCTTGTGCAGCGTGGGGTGGAGTGAGACTGAGCCTCATGGGGTCCTCTAACTGCTGCTATCATCCAAATAATAGGAATTACTGTTAACAGAAGAGTAACAAAAAAAGCCATGTCTTCTTGATAGATTTTACTCATCTTTTCAGGCCATTCAATCTTTGGCCTCTGGGTGAAGGGCTGTGAATTCTGCTTTTATAGGGTTCCAAATAATGCTGGAAGTAGTGGCATTAGTGTTCTCTTTTCTTCCACCTGTCTCTTAATGCCTTTTGAAGATATTTGTGCCAAAATAACATCACAGTGTTTCTGCAACACACGAACTGAAGTGCTGTGCAGAAGGTTGTATTTTGCTTTACTTTGGCCCTAGAGATGGCTCCCCGAGGGATTAAAAAAAACCCATACAACAACAGCAACAAAAAAACAACAAACAACTCAAAAACTGAGAAGGCTAGGGCAGAGCCTATGGTTTCTACATCTCTGTTATGGACTGTGCATATTTATGGGACAGTATAAAGAATAAATAGTAATCCACAAATACTGCATTCTGTGCCCTTGTGCTGATGCATTATGTGACTTAGCTACTGCTAAATGAAGCTAGGATCTGATTTATAGCTTCACATGAACTGTATGTTTGTTTTGCACCTGTGAGTTTGCAAATATAAATAATTTCATCTGTAATTTTTCAGACATACCCATTGGTGGGTATAACTGATGCCATTTATGGACAGGATTTTTCAGAGGAAATGGAATTTCAAAATAATCTCAGTGCCTAAAGACTCTCTGCTCCTATATCTTTATAAGTGTATGACAGTGTTTTCCTGGTATTTCTTCCTAGTATTTCTCTTCAGACAAGTGTTGCTGGTCTAGGGGGCATCATTTGCACCTGCAGTTATGCACAAGTGCAAAAGAAAAATGGAGAAATAATGAAATAAGAAATCAAACCCAAGCACTATTTTTTGCAAGTTTTACTGGACAAACGCTTTCACTTTTATCACTTATTTTTTGTAGGTATACAAAGATTCCAGGACTCACTATTAGGGTTTTAACTTCCATTTCCAAAACAACTGGTGAATTGCCTCTACAGTGAAAGGCTGGCTTTATTCACATCAGCAGAATAAAATAAAGCCAAGCTTTTTTGGGAGTGAACGGCTGAGCAAGACTGGGTTTTCAACGCCCGTCCCAAAAGGCTTACTCTGTGGTGCCTATCCAGGGTATCCCAATCTGTGTGCTCATGGAGGTAAAGCAGTCGTCACCTGAAACCCTTCAGGACTTAGAATTTCCTTAATGCTCTGCCTTGTTGTGCGAGCCCATTGAAAGAACACTTCAGAGGGCACCCATTTCTTGCTAATGTAAACTTTCTGAGGAGTATCCAAAGATATGACCTCTGGGTGAACCTTTAACCTTCCCCTTAATTATTTGTTTGAAGACAGTGTCGAGTTCTCCTGCTGAGAGCCAAGGCCCATAATGCTTCGCAGCCCTGTGCACCGAGCTGTGTGTGCAGGGAAGTGGAGAAGGACATAAATAAGGGGACCACCAGATGTAAATAATAAAAGTGGTTGGGGTTAAAAAAAAAAAAAAAATAAATAAAAAAAAGCAAAAAAGAAGAAAAAAAAAAAAAGCTATTTGGTTTCCCTGAGGAGTGGCCTGATTGAAGAAAAGGGGTTAGTAAGATGGAAAGTGTGTGTGTGGGGGGGGGTGTTTCTGTTGTCTGTGATTTTTTACAGGCCTAAATAAGCATTCATTCCATTCTTTTAAAACCTTGCCATCTGTATACACCATTAGAAGCTCATAGGAGAAGAGAAAACAGTCTTATCAGGCTTTCCTGTTAATCTCTATTGGCCTTAACTTTAGCTGATAAAAGGCGTGCTGGACGGAGAAGGTTCAGGTCAGGCTCCATTTGGTCAGTGTGGTAAGTTACTGGAAAGTATCTCAGCAAATTAAGTCCTATCGGAGACCTTTGTCTTTGAGGATGGAAACACACCTCGAAATCACAGCGCTGGGGTAGGAGATACCTTCACTGTGCTGCAGTCAGAAGGGAATAAACAAGTACAAGTGCCTGAGTTTTTATTTTAATACCTGAAGTCATGACTAATTCTGAGCCAGGATGACATTTCTGACAACTGAATTATACTTTTCCCAAAGAATAAAGAATGTCTTTTGGATGTAAACAGAGAGATGCAAAAGAGCCCTTTAGTGTTACTTGTAGCATTTATGCATCTGTCTAATGAAATTTCCACGACTGTGATTACGGAAGATGCAATCGAAGGTGTGCCACTGTCTTTTATTATCTGCAGAGGAATTTAACCGGCGGGCGGGAGGGAGGGAAATGCGACAAAAGGCCTTGTGGAGCTGATGCTATATAAAGGCTCACAATTTGCTAAATGAGCAGATGAACTTAGTTTTCAGTTAACTGACTGAAAGACTTCGCTAGGCGCTGGATTGGGCCCAATGGCAATTATTGGAGGCTGTTTTGGATGATGGGCATGTTAGTATTTCTGAAGAGGATTAAACACTAGTATTCGACTTCATTAGCACTCCTTAAGGGTCACCAGCCCAAAGCCTGAGCTGTGAAATAGCACACAAAACCTGCGCGAAGGCTCCGAAGTGTTCTCAAACACAAAGAGGGGGGACAAAAACAAGCGTGGCTCATGAGGGATAGAAAATAGCCCTGTTTTGAAAGAAATGCTGTGAACAGACAAGTTTGAAAATTATTTTAGAGAAATTAATTTGGCTTAGCTTGCGACGATGTGGATTGCTGTGCATTAAACTCATAAGAAATATGCAAGCACTTATTTTTGGATTACCATCAAAATTAAATCCAGGCTCTGCAGCCAACTAACTGCCTTTACCATCTCTCAAAAGCCTCAGCAACCGCCCGGGATTGAAGGGGGAAAAAAAACCCATAAAGGTTATTTTGGGCCTAATACTAACCACATGTACCTGTGACTGGGGGTTTCTACCGAGTTGAAAGGTGGCCGAGGCCGGGGGCGGTGGGGGGGCCGGGGTGTCCCCGGGCGCGGGGCGCAGAGGCCGCCCCCGGCTGGCACTGACCTCCGTGCGACCCCCGCCGTCCCAGGCGCCAGCGGCCCCAGTTGCAGAAGGGCTGAAGCCTTTCTGGGCCGGCACTTATTGCTGCTGCGCTGGTGATAAAACTTCAGACAGCCTAATTGATGGCTTTGCTGACCTAACGATACCTTGTGAAAGCACGGAGTGGCGAAGCCTGGTCCTCATTTATGGCCAGCTGCAAGGGTAGCTGGATCCCTGCAACGGAGAGGGGGGGAAAAGTCTCCCAGCCTGTGAACTTTAACCAGGTTCTGAGCCACTCGAAGAAGTTAAAGAAACAATTGTCTTTTAACACAAGTTTTTGGTCGCCTTTACTTGTTCAAAGCCTTCTGGCAAACCGAGCTTTAAGCTGGCTAGTAAGATAAGCGTGTTACCAGTTACAGTTTCTGAGCACTTAGAGGAAAATCCTTTAAAATGAAATTATACTTTGTTAAAAAAAAGCGAAGCAAAATGCATCGCCACACCACACTAAAATCCTGTCAGTTTTAAAGCAGAGGTGTTCTCAAAAAACAGAAGCAAGCTGATGAAAGGACTTCTATTCTTTGTATT